>NC_025699.1:18492430-18493340 GCF_000633955.1 Camelina sativa
AAAAAAAAAAATTCACTCTTTACCTAGGGTTCTTCGTTCGGAGTAGAAGAAGGAACCACTCGAATTGGTTGTGAATCAAAGTCGAATCTCGTTACAATGAGGTATGATATCTTGATTTCGAGTTTAATCTGGTGTCTGATCCGAAATCGCGAGATTAGGGTTTCGAATCTAAAATCGCGAGATGAGAGTTTCTGCAGTTTGGTACTTTTTTGGGGATTTTTTCTGGGTTTTTCTTGGGGATTTATGCTGGGTTTTTGTTGGGGATATATAGTGTGAATAATTGACTTCCGCTTTTCACATAGGACAAATCGTGGTTTTTCGAGATTATTGGTTACTGTTTTTTTCTCTTGGTTACTGTTGTTTTTTCGAGTTGTTAAAGATTAATGTTTTCCTTTGTAACAAGTTGTGGGGTCGATTTCAAGGTGTTAGATAGAAAACAAAGATGACTTTGTCCTTGTCGGGTTCATGTAGAATATTGTTGTCGGTTATTTGTATTTTGATAGTATTTTTATTTTTTTATTTTTAGCCATTGTTTAATATAACTTGTTCAACTGATAAATGTTATTTTATGTGTTTTGCAGTAACGAGGAACTTGTGAAAGTGAATTGCCATCATTCTGGGCAATTCAAAGAAGCAAATGGTGTTTGTGATTACATTGATGGAGTGGTTGATGTGTTTGAAATGCATCCTGATGATATCTTCAAAACTGTGATAGCCCTGAAGTTGCTTGACAAGAATATCGAGCTTGGGAGTATGTGGTACAAGCTACCATTTGAAGATTTAGCAGATAAGCATTCTCTTGAGGGTGAAGCAATAAGTAACAAGATGCAATCAGCAGGGCGTTGGATGAGAGAGCTGGACGTGTATGTTGAGAAACCAGTTTCTTATTCGCTAATAGGGAATGACGAAG
>NC_025699.1:18494385-18532835 GCF_000633955.1 Camelina sativa
AAATATATTGCTCAATAGAAAAGCCGATACAAAAATGGATGGTTAAAACGTATTATGATGAGCATACATGTCATCCTGTTGGGCGATGTGAGATAATAAGGAGTCCTGTGGTTGCTGACTTGTTTCTTGAAGACATAAGAAGAGATCCTGAGATGAGTGCTCCTGAAATCAAAGATGAGATGAAAAGGAGGTACAACATCATCATTACACCTTCACAGTCACAATCCGCAAGAAGGAGGGCATTTAGCAAGCTGCAAGATGAATGCAATGCCCAATTTTCAAGACTTCGAGACTATCAGTACCAACTAACCAAGTAAGTAAATACTTTGTGGAATTTAAATAGAAGGTTTAGATGAATGGTTATTAACGATTGCCTTTTACGTATAGGACAATGCCTGGTTCAACAGTGGAGATCAATACAAGAACTAGAGATGATGGTTTAGATGAATTTTATCAGATTTACATATGTTTCGAGCCGCTGAGGACGTCATGGAAGAAGAACTGTAGACCAATTATTGGGTTGGATGGGACATTCTTGAAGCACAATATCCAAGGAACATTGCTTACCGCTGTTGGAAGGGATCCTAACAATCAGATCTATCCTATAGCTTGGGCGGTAGTATCAGGGGAGAACCATGACAACTGGGAGTGGTTTATTCACAAGCTTAAGGTGGACTTGGATTTGGGGGATGGTGAAAACATTACCATGATTTCTGACATGCACACAAGCATAATTCATGGTATGGCATTGGAGTTACCAAAGGCAGAACACCGAGCTTGTGCTAGGCACATCTACGCCAATCTTAAAAAGGATCACAAATCAGACACCCTGAAGCCACTTTTCTGGAGAGTAGCTAGCAGTTACAATGAAGCTGACTTTCGGACTAACTTGGCTGCATTCAGGGAGATGGATCCGAGAGCTTGTGATGATCTGCTGAAGAAAGATCATCGGAAATGGTGTAGGGCTTTCTTCAGGGTTGGTTCTAGCTGTGGTGATACACACAACAATCACACAGAGTCATACAATAGGACATTGAAGAAGGCAAGGAAGAAACCTTTTGTGGAGATGTTGGAGCTGGTAAGAAGAGATGCGATGCAAAGGATTGCGAAAAGGTTTCAGATAGCTGAGAAGGAGACTGCAAAGTACACAAAGAAAGCAAGGAAAGAGGTGGAGAATTCATGTGATGAGGCTCAGAACTGTTACTCTCTTTCAAGTACAGGAGGAAAATATGAGATTCTGGAGTTTGGTACTCGATTTTGTGTGATATTGTCTAAGAGGGAGTGTGCATGTAGAAAGTGGGATTTAACCGGAATTCCTTGCCGCCATGCTGTTTGTGCAATCAGAGAGAACTGTCAAGAAGTTGAGGACTACATTTCTGATTATTATTTGACCGAAAAATGGAAGGATACTTATCGTAGAGGTTTAGCTCCGGTTAATGGAACTAAATTTTGGGAGGAGAGAGGAGGGAGAAAAATTTATGGACCGCCTTACAAGCGCCCTCCAGGAAGACCTAAGGGAAAAGCAAGGATCAAAGGTTTGCATGAATCACCAACTAAAAATAAGAAGAAGTTCAAAGTTGGTAGAAAAGGAAGAATAGCTCATTGTGGTTTATGTGGTGGGGCTGGACATAATTCAAGAAAATGTCCTAAAGAGGTATTTCCAATCAGTCCGGTCTTTACATGGCTGTATCATATATGTTTCATTTAGGTTTTAACTCTTTTTTTGACTTTCTTGGTAGTCTGACGAGAGCCGGGCAAAGAGAAGGAAGCTTAATGAAGAAGCTCGAAATGCAGCTCAACTTCAAGCTCAAGATGAAGCAGAAATGGAACTTGCAATGATCGCTCAAGAGGAAGCTGCACTAATGGGTCAAGAAGTTCAAGATGTTACTTCGACTGCACCATAAGGATCTCAACGCCATTGCTGTGTTTTGCTGATGAAAACAATGCGGTTAAAACTCTATCCTGTGTCACTTGTTGTTTTGTCCCTTTTTGAAGGTTTGTGACAAAGGATAGAGTATTCGGTTATGTATTATGGTCGATGCTTTTTGTGAAAATACTAATTCGATGTGGCTATGTCTTTTGTATTTGGTTCATGTTTCTGTGACAGTATGCATTGGGCTGTATTTGAATGATGTTTCTTTTAACTATGTATTTGGTTGAAGCAGGAATGACTAAGAAAAACTTTGATTCCACATCAAAGTTTGAACCATACCAACAAGGTCTTACAATCTTACAAAGCTTACAAACATAGACATAGTCAATATACCCAAATTCTGACAATTACTCTAACCAAACACACATGTTAATTTCACATCAGCCAAATATATAGGCTCCAACGACACATACAAGCAATCCAGCTAACAATGTGATGATCAAACGTTGCCTATAGATGACCTTTCCCGAATCTTCTAAATGCTTCTCCAGATCACTACGAAGTTCCACAATTGTTATCTGGAGTTGCTCTATCACTCTTTCCTTTTCACGATTTTCAGCTACAGCTTGAATTAAAGCATTTCGCGGCCACTCTTTCACCTCTTCTTGATCGACCCACTTAAAGTATTTGCAGTGGTCAGTTCCACCATCCTACAGAGATTGCAAAACACTAAAAACTTGCCAATTTCTAATCAATCGCCATAAAACACACACATACCTTGTACAATTGACATCCGAAAAACCTTCTGCCAGGATTTTTTTCAGTCTTTGATGTGAAGATCTTTGCTGGCAATCCACAATCACACTTCTTCACAATTCCAGAAGATCTACTCATACTAGATGAACCCGTGCTTAAATCCATCTCTATCCTGAAATCGACCTTGATGATGAAGACGATGTACTCCGAAGAACCCTTTAGGTAAAGGGTTAATTTTTTTTTTTTTAGGTTAAATCGTGAATGGAAATGAAGAATCGGGTATCGGGTTTGTTAGATTTTTAATTGAATCGGTTTGATCTAAATAAATTGGGTCCGATTTAATAAAAAAAATAACCGGGTCAAAATTTTTAATTGGGTCATAACGGAAGAATCGCCGCTTACCGGATTCCGCCGTACCGTACACCGGAACGGCACCGGAAGCAATGGTTATGGTGTTCTACACATAACCTCTATAAGTTTACCCATGTCCTTATGTAATATCGATAGTTTACGTAGCTAAGAGAACATATAATTTGTCTGTATGTGTGAGCATGTGTTGGAGCTTACTTCACGTAGCTGCGAAACATTTTTCCTTCAATATTAAGGCTGAAGTGTCATGCTCTGGAGAGAATCACCTTCTTCTTTTATTGTATTGATTTGATTATAAATATTTTATTGGGCAAAAGTTGACAAATTTTTTAACAGTTTTAAACCAAAAGAGAGTATTCAATTTTTAAAGTTTATAATTTACTAATTTTAATTCACCCGCGGAATTTTAATTTTTTTTTTCTATTAATTTAAATTCTTGAGCTTGAATATAATCATTCAAAATTTTTAGGGTAAATCTTTATAAATATATGTCATGTGATAATATTAAGAAAAATAAACGACATTGATGACTACTTCAAGATCTTTTATCATTAAGAGAGTTTATTTTTATTCATATTTCATTAAAACATTTTTAAAAAGCTTTGATGTTGATTGATTGTTGAGCTAATTGTATATATTATTTATGATTAGATGTTGATAATAACATAACATTATTCCGTATAAATTGGAATATACTAAATCTCATGAATATTGTTTAGTGTAAAGGTAAAATATAATATCATATCGTTATAACATCTTTACCGAGCTTGCTTTATTCATCGAAGTAATTGCAATGTACCATAAACGACCAATTCATGAATGTGCCTATCTTATCCCACTTTCCATGATTATATGGCAAAACGGTTAAACCCGACTTGGAATCTAATAATCTAATTTAATAATGTATGTCATTTATTTTTCTACAAACTCATTCGTTTCACACAATTAATGAGATATAAGAGATTTTAATTTAGTCATGTGTAATTGTGTATTATTATTTTTTCAAGTTTTACTAATTTATTTTCAAACAATTTTAACTATAATTCTTTCGTTATTATTGATGATGCACTCCTTTTGATATCTACTTTTTTACACCTTTTAATTTTATTTTTTCCTGTTTAAAATTTTATAAATACAATTACATAATTTTTTAAAATTCTACCATAATTTTAAATTTTACTTCCATTCTAAAACTCAGTAATACAAAATTACATAAAAAAAATATTCTACCATAAATTTAAATTTTATTTCCATTCTAAAACTCAATAATGTGTGAAGGTGAAACATCCTTTGTACTGCCGTCGCAAAACTTATCAGGTTGAATCCATAAGATTTAAAAATAGTGTTGGGCCTAGAGAATTTGGATGAAATAGTGCTTGGCTACAGACTTTAGATGAAATCTAGTAGACCAATTTCTCATTTGTATGACTGTTTAAAGGGCTTATTAGAATCTACAAGACCCACAAAATTAAAGAAGAAGTGGCTGATGTGGCAGCACCAGGAGTAAGGAAATGTAACTTTATATATATAGATTATCATTAATTAACTAGGAAAATTACAAAATATGTTTTTTCGTTTTTCTTTTAAAGCATAACTCGTTGTAAAATTATAATTTTTTTTCCTATTGAATAACTAAGTAATATTCTGCGCATATTTACACGCAGATTGTTATATAAATTAATTTAAATTTAGTTAATAATCATTAAAATATAACAAATTAACTTAAATGTCATTAACATTTTTTTACACTTTTATTTATTTAAATCATACAATATCAAAGTATATAACTTATTTGAATATAATCATATATATATATATTTCTTGAATTTATTTGTTTTGTTATTGTTCAACTATGATAATAATTTTCATTAGTACTTTTGAGCATTTGAGGTAAAAAGAAATTACTAATGATAGAAACAAATTTTACTTTGAGATTTAAATATCTAATTTAATTTATTCATATAAACGAACTAGAGAATTTTTTAGAAATATCCTTTATGAGATACTCTTTTTCAAAAATACGCATTTTTTTGAACATTTTAATTTTTGCTTTCTTTTACATAATTATAATATGTTAAATTAATTTCTAGAAATTTTGTTTTAGTTTTGGATTCTCTATTTTATATTTAGAGTATAGTTTTAAGGGGGTAGGGTTTAGTATTTGGGGTTTAGGTTTTAAAATTTAGTCGTCTTGTATATTAAAAGAGGATATTTTTAAATATGGTCAACTTGATGGGGTATTTTTGAAAAGTGACATAAAAAATGGATATTTTTAAAAAGTGACATGGAAAAACGGTATTTTTTAAAATGAACTAACACATAATCTAAAGTATTTAATAATTAAAAACTAAATTATTTTGAAAGTAAAAAATTTACATGTTTACTATAAAATCATATGAAGTGCAATCAAAGCTTTAAAGTACAGTTCTCAAAGATCACTTTTTAAAATATTTTTTTTTATATTCCCCTTAATTTAAGTTATATTACTAGGTTTAGTTATATTTTTTCATCATTGTGGTAAAGGCTAGATAGAAAATAAAATATCATATAAAAAAAAAATTTGTGAGAACATTGCATATTTTTAAGAATTAAATAAATATACATGAAGGTATACAAACTAATAAAACATCTAGAGTAAAGAATAAAGATGATTTCTATAGCTTGATTATGTTACTGTGAGATGGTTAGAACCAAAATTTTACTATAGTTGTCAAAATTTTATTATACATATTAGAATACATATTTATTTTAAATCAAAATAATATTAAAAACATAGAAGAAAAGAAAACATACATAAAACAAAGAAAAAAATAAAATTAAAAAAAATGTAAAATATTTATCAAAAAATATAATCAAAATCCTACAAGAATATCTTAATTGAGTTTTCAATCCCTACAACAACATTGAAAAAGAACAAAAAAAAAATATTTAGGATATGAGATATGGTGTAGGAGGATGTGATAATGGTTATTTATAGGATAAAAAGTTATGGAAGTTACATAGGTTTTAGAAAACTCTTAATTTATTATAAAGATATAAAGATATTTTAAGGGATAAGTACTAAAAGAGGACATAAAAGTGACTTATTGACTAAAACAGGAATTAAGAGTTTTGGGTTACTATAATAGCACACATTTTAAGTAAAAAGACGTTGGAGCATTTAGAATTAATTAAAATTACTAAACATGCCATTAAGAATTTTTAACCTAACGAAAATAAAATTAAGTAAATGAGATGGTTAAATAAAAGGAACAAAATCGAAGAAAGAAACTAAAAAGTCGATCTCTTGTTTGTGTATAGAGAGTGTGAGTGTCGATCTCTTGTTTGTGTATAGAGAGTGTCGATCTCTTGTTTGTAGGGGGTTGTCTACTGGTTGGGTAAGTAGGTGTGAATTTGGTTTTGCAAATCGAGAGTTTGTGAAGTAAGTAACGAACTTTGTTATTTGTAGGACTGTAATCAAGGGCCGGCGACGGGTAGGAGAACGGGGAGGAGGCGAAAATTGGCAAGCAACAGCGGCAACTTGTAGAATTAACCTGGGTTTGGAAGGCGGATTACGCGAGGGATTCAGATCTGGGCCGATATAAATTTACGGTTGCGATTCTGTGGTCGGGAGAAGTTACAACGATTTCGATAAGGTATGGTCATAGATCTGTCGGCTTGATATTGTTTATAAGTTGTGTGAAGAAGATATTGTTGGGTTGAAAGGTAAGTAAGTTTAAAAGTAGGGAAGTCCTCTATCCCCAATAGATGAAACCGTAATGTGGCGTAATCTGTTATAATGAGCTGTGATACGGAGAAGAAGTAATCCTCGCGTTTGATTTTGTGAGCCAAGTAGAAGATGTGGGGAGATGAAATTTAATAAAAAGTTTGAAAATGGCGGGGATATGATTGTTTGGTAGACTTGTTGAGTTTATGATGTATGTAATGGTAGAGTTGTGGTTAGTAAATAAAGGAGGAGTATATAGAAAATAGTGTTTTATATGTGTGCCCTAGCTGAATGAAAGTTTGACTTTTCCAGGAATGGGATCAAGTAATGAGGAGAAGAGGTACCCACCAAGACTTTATAAGGAAGGAAAATCTCCATTACAGAGAAGGAGCATGCATCATAACTGCATATTGAGCAGTTTTGTTTTTATGAAGGAGTGCATTGGGGAGAACGTGTACAATGACATTTGTGATAATTCTCAAGTAGGAGTCATCTTGAAGCTAGCAGATAGTGATTATGTTTGGTGGGCGAAGCTTGTGCATCACATATTAACACGACAGTTGGCTATAGACCGGAGATATGAGATGTGGGCATTGATAGAAAGGAGTCCAATTAGGTTTTCCCTATATGAATATGAAGACATTACAGGCCTCAATTGTGAAACAATAGATGAGGAGGATAAGGTAGTGGTTGATCACAGAGCATTTTGGGAAGAGCTAAAGGTCGATGGGGGGGGGTGGGACCAAACTGGTATGAGTTGGATGAAGCGCTGAAGGTTTGCAGGACTTGGGATCCAGAGAAGAGAAAGATGACTGGATTGTTGTTTGTGTTGCATGTTGGTATTTTGGGAATCGCGAGGTCAAGTAGGATTCCTTTGGAATATGCAAAAAGAGTTGTGGATGGAAATGCATTTGAACGATTTCCGTGGGGGCGGGTTGGGTTTTGGGAGCTAATTCAGTCTATCAAAATTGTTTCTTTTGAGAACAATGGTTATGCAATCCATGGATGTGTGCATGTGTTAATGATTTGGGCTTTGGATTGTTTGGTTAACCTTGGGAAAAAACATGGTAATAAAAGAGAAAGTGGTGATGATGAAGGGGAAGTCCCCCTTCTTAGCTGGGGTGGTGGCCGACCAAGGATTTCAGTTGCTGAGTTTCTAGCTAGAGAGAAACAGTTACATAAAAAGGTGTGTGTAGGAATGTGAAAGTTTTTTATAATTTGGTGGTAGTTAATGTTTTTTGTGATTTAATAGTCGTTTTCACTGGCTTTGCAGGTGCAAGTACATCATTTATCTATAAGACGGAAAGAGGAAATATATCCAATTTGGGCAGGGGAGAATGCGGTGTTTGGGGAAGGAGTAGGTGGAAACAAGTTGCTTGACAACCTGCTGCATGATATAATTGAGGGTTATGTTGATGAAAAACACTGGCATGAGGATAATGAAACGGTGGTTGTTGAGAAGAAGAGGATGGAGAAGAGGAAGCAACTTGCGTCTTCTTCAGATGATTTTGTGGACCCACCGCAACAGAAAGTTGGAAAAGTGAGTAAGGGCGGTAATAGGCAGTTTGAGCGGAAATCAAAAGGTGCGGCATTATCACCGATGGATAATCTGGCTGAGGATAGGGATGGAGAAAGTGAAACTTCAAGAAGTGGGAAAGGATCGATTTCGGATGTAATAAAACTGCTGTGTAGGTTGACAGCAAAAGTGGATACCATTGCTGAGCAACAAACCAATTTAGAAAAGAAAGTTGTAGACCTTGAGAGGGAAGTTGTCCAGCTGAAGGAGAGTAAGATTGGAAATAATGGGAAGGATGTCTTTAATAGCAATTATGGGAATAATGAGAGAAAGGTAGTGAATGATTGGGAGGTTGGTAATGAAGCGAACGATGGTTTTCAAGGGGAGGAATTGGCTAGAAGGACTAGAGATACTGGTGAGAATAAGGATGCTGTAGATACTGAGTCTACAACAGATGCTGGTAATCTATCTGGTGGCAAAGATGAGGTATGATGTCAAACGGTTTACAAAAAATAGTGGTTTAGCGTTGTTTTCAAATATTTTGTTTTTGTCTCTATTTTATTTTGTGTTTGTTTTATTTTTTTTGTCAAAGGTCTCAGTTTGGTTTCATAGGGTTTTGTTTTCTATGCAGACGTATGCTTAGTTGGTGGAGAAGTATGACAATTTGGAAGCTTGATTCATTTTCTTCGCAATAGGGGTTCCTTAATATTGTGTAGTTTCTGTTTTTATGTGTGAAAGCAGATTGTTAAGACTGAATATTATAACAATAAAGTTTACAATTTATGGTGCTACAAATTTTAGTCATAGTTTTTAAATCCCTTGGCGATAACACACATTCATGTCATAAATGTGTTGAAAATTGTTTGTTTTTAGTCAGGGCTTGTGCAGATGAAGCAAACCTCTCAGGATGAATATCCGATTACAAGTTGCGTGAGGAATCCAATGAAAAGGAAATCAAGACTATCGTTGACGAACATACGGCGGGAGGTAGCGCTAAGGCAACAAGAGGAGGAGCTCGATCAGAAAAAGTTAATGACTAGTTTGAAAGATCCTGCAGAGTTGTTGACGAAACATGTAGACACTGACGGAGATTCTCCTGTTGGTAGGCCAATGATTAAGAAAGTGGCATCTGTTTCAGAGAAGAAGAAAGTTGATTTTACTGGTTCAGGGCATGAAAAGGAAAAATACACTACAAACACAAGGAAGAAGGTCCAGATGCCATCAATGGACTCTCAGTTTTCTGATCCTATTGAGGTGCAAGCTAGGAAGAATATTGGACCAGCGATAAACCAATTTTATGTACTGTCTAAGCAGGGTGTATCAAATCCACCACTTTGTCCTCCTGAGAAATGTCGGCAGAGGAAACTGGCCTCAACACAACTACACCTGTATGTTGGCAGCTCTGTTGTAAAGCGTATTCTAAAAGGTAAAGTTTTGTCACCAGCACACTATGATCCCTTTGAGAAGGTAAGCGCATTGAAGGTTCAGAACTTAATGGAGTTCATTGACAAAGATTTGTAAGTATCCATTATTACTTCACATTTTTATGAACTTCTACATAACATTTCAGTAGAGTGGCTAACGATCGAACTACAAATGCAGGGAAGACATATTTGATTCATCAAACTCATCAGCCAACTTCTACCTGCCTATAATGACGCCAAAGGAGATGTGGCCTCCAAAAGATAAGCAGTACGGCTGGTTGAAGGATGCTGTAAGTGATCCCCAATTGATTATAAAGTGATTACAGCGTATTTATGTTTTCTAGTGTACTAATCTCTATAATATAATGTACTTTTCCCAGCATTTGTGCCCAATTATGCAGATGCTGAGAAAACGGTCGATGCAACCTATTTCGCCATTCTTATCAGATAGGATAACTTTCCTTGATCCTTGGTTTGTTAACCAATGGGCGCAAGATTACAAGCGGTTTGATACAGAGAAGAAATGGTTATGGCCTGACTGGTTTATAAAGGTCTACAATGGCCAATTTCCAAGTTATACACCCACTAACAAGCGATGGGTGGAGGATGTTGATATTATATACTTGGCACACAACATGAACAATGACCATTGGATGGCAGTTGAGGTTCATTTAATTAAGCGTCGGGTAAAGGTCTATGATAGCATTTGTAGTAAGTATAAAGACGAGGAAGTTGCTGAATCTTGCAAGCAGTACACACGTATGATTCCAGCGTTGATTCAAGCACTAGCCCCGCCAGATACGAAAAAACAATTAGGTGCTGCAGCCTTTTCATTCTACAGGATAAAAACGACACCTCAAAACTTTCAGACAGGGGATTGTGGTGTTTATGCTATTAAATTTATTGAGTGTCTAGCCATTGGTATAACTTTTGAAGAGTTATCGGATGCGGCGATGCCTGCAATTCGGTTAAAGCTTGCAGCAGAGGTTTATGATGAAGTCCCCGACGTAGATTGCTTCATACAGAAGTCTGATCCTAACCCACGTGGTTCCGAGACTGGGTGTGCGGAGTTCATCTCACAAACCAGGTTTCGTTGAAGGTTACTAATGGTTTCATATTTTTTGGGATACTATTAGGTGTCCAATTTTTTAATATAAAATTGTAAAATGCTAAGTTGCATCCAATTTTTACTCGTTTAGGTGATGGTCTTTAATTTACGTAGGTGAGTTGAGTAAATTCTCAGTGGAGCAAATCTCGACCTCCTTAATTTGATTAGACTTATATTGTAGCATTTGGTTTTACTTGGATATTGATATTGTGACATATTTACTACGTAATTAATTTTAAAGGTCAAAATCTACCCCCCCCTCCNCCCCCCGCCCACCTACTTGGCAGTCAAGCATAGAAAACACAAAATAGCAACAATGTTCAATATGAGATAAATATCTATTACTGAAAGAGATAAATCTCTATTACTGAAAGAGATAAAAACTTTGTGAAACGGTTTACATATTTAAGTTAAAGTCTAGATGGATTGTTTAGTACATGCTAAATATTTAATTACAAAATACATGTCGTTCGATTGTGACCAACATGTCCACAATTTGAACAAGCATGTGGCTTTCTTGGATGTTTCCATTGCATCGCAACTTCAAACGGCCCTTTAATTCTACATAACTTCGGCCTTCCTGACTGAGTCCGAACATATGGTGGTTTAACTGCTTTCTCTTTCACACTTTCAGGCAGCTGGCAAGATGTGTCTTTTGGCATTATAGACTTCGCATAACCAGGCCGTAGGTAATCAACGCGGAAGTAAGGATCACACTTGGAAATCCTTGAAACATTTGCTTTTTCTGCCGCTGCGATCGCGTGAAAGATTGACAACATTTACGGACGTCCCACTTCTAACTTCGTAGTGATGAGAATCTATCTCTTGAACTTGTAAAAAACTTGCCCGTCTAACCCGTTCCTTGAACCAGTAAGAGAAACATTTGCATTAGTTACTATAACGGACTCGAGTTATTGTGGCATTGTATATTCTGATTTATAAAACCCAAAACTGTAATAGCTTCTCAACTCCTTTAGTAAGAACTGTACTCATTTGGGCAGCTTCTACTCGGCATCTTGCAAACCATCTTGTCAGCATCGACCGTATCTCGTCTAGCAGTTGAACAATAGGAAACGATCTTGCTGGTCTTAAGACTTTATTCAGGGATTCTGCAATGTTCGTCGTTGTAATGTTATATCTATCACCAGGGAAGTGAACTCGGGACCACTTACTCACATCAGCACGCTGCAAATAGGCATATAGTTTTGGATTCATTTCTTCTATCTGTCCTAATAAAACATTGAAATCGGATAGCCTATACGCAGTTGCTGCCTTTTTCACCAACCCAAACGTTTCACTACCTCTGAATCTAAGCATTATATTTTTGTGGAGATGGTAGGTGCAAATCCCTCGGTTTGCTAGTGGATAATTTATGTCTACTGCTTTCCCGATTGATTTATGTCTATCCGATATAATGACAATTCCCTCATCATCAGGAATTACACAAGATAGTTGTGTAAAAAACCAGTCCCAAGAGTCATCGTTCTCAGTATCTACAATGGCAAAAGCTAATGGAAAAATGTTATAGTTGCCATCTTGGGTTGTCGCTAATAATAACGTTCCCAAATATTTCCCCTTCAAAAATGTTCCATCAACAACTATGACTTTACTCATAAATTAAACCCATCTATGCTTGCACCAAAGGCAATGAAAACAGATTTGAACCTATCATTTTCATCCACTTTTAACCTAGTCATTGTCCCCGGATTTGATCTCCTAATCCTATATAAATAAGCTGGTAATTCTGCATATCCATTTTCATAGCTCCCCCTCACTAATTCCCTGGCGCGCTTAAGTGTACGATGCCCTTTCCAATAGTCAACCTATATAGAGATTCAAGACACCGATGTCAAGACCATTTATGTTTTGCCTCCATATGTGACAACCTACTAAATAAATTACCATAAGTGACGACCTCCAAAATTAATTACCTTAAGTCCATAACGAAGATTTAACGCCTCTGCCACATGAACTGGCACTACACCAGCTGCAACACCCCCACGAAATCCTTGTAAAGTTCTCCCAGTACTTTTGGAGTTGCTTTTCTTTCACTTGCAGAACGTTCAATTACCGAACATGTATGCCAATTCTTATAAATTCGTACATGGAATGGGGGACACATACCAATGTTAGAAGCTCATCCTCCATTTACAACCGGGAACCCAACATTGCACAACATACAAATTAGGCCTTGACTCCTTCACGATGAAATCAAACTTTTGTAACACTGTTAAGATCTTCAATGTACGCTCCAATGCTTTTTTCGAATAGAATTTTTGCCCTACCGCTAAATCAAAATAACCCGTCCCTGTGTCTTCACATGTGTTTGGTTCCCCACAATTCTTCTTCCTCACTTCACCCTTCCTATCTTCACTACTACTTCCCCGAATTGCCTCTTCTTCCATGGCCTCCTCATCATCTTCTCCCTCTCCAACTCACTCTCCTACCAACTTATATGCTAACCCACATTCTTCATCACCTGAACTTGCCCCATCACTGTCATCGCAACAATCAAATCTGTATTGCTCGTCTTCCTCATCACCATTTTCACACCCAATTAACTCTCCTTCCTCCCTCCTATAATCTGTAGCTTTTCTTTTACCAGCCGCCTTCAATGCGTAGTACTCCTCTGTTTCTATATTCAATTGCTTATGCTCTTTTAAGTCTGCAACATCGACTTCCTCTCTCTCACAACCACTCACTCGTTTCTTTCCAGCCGCCTTCATCATGTAATACTCCACTGATTTTTTCTCCATTACCTCCTTTACTTCCATAAGATCTTCTTTTTGCCCTTTTCCTTCGATCTGAACACACATCCGTCGCACAGCTTCTGCTTTGCACTGTCGTATAAATCCTTCCAACTGTCGCCCATTACAAACAAACACCGGTGGAGTGTCTTCTGGCAACGAATCTGCCGCCTTCTTCCTTGAAAGTTTGTATGATAGTTGCAATTCAACACTCTTTCTTTCCAAACCAAAATCCTCATACACATTCCAAGAAAATCATCGTACGCCATTTCTCGTTTCGCACATAGAACCCTACTTCCTCTTTTCGCATCAACAAAAAAAAACCACCGTTTCTACCACAATTTCCACTCCCCACAAACTAGAGCGATCTCTACCATATTATCTACACTCTGTTCTCCCTTTCAATCACTATAACCCTTTTCCAATCCACTACATACGGTCCAAACATATCGGGTTGAAACTTGTTTCAATCCTCGAGACCACTAACTCTCCAAGGACTGATTCGTCTTTTCACTCCGGATTCGCCCTAACCTAATAGCCATGAAAGTCTATCATTTTTTGTAAAATCTACCAATCTTTCAATCCTTTAACATATCAAAACTAATTCTGCCACAACTACAATAAATCTACCACTTCTTAACTCACCTTAAATCTATCATTAGCTAAGAAATCTACCATAACATTCAAAAAATCTATCGCATAAGTCTATCATTAACCGGTAAACCTATTAAACCTTTCGTAAGTCTACTATAACTAAGGTTACTCTACCACACTAATGGAAAATCTATCGTTTAAATCTACTACACATTTCAAGTGTACCGTTATGGTATGTTATATCTCCTACTCAATTCTACCGCATCCACAAGTCTACCGTAATTACATAAAACTCTATCGCGTTATTCTACCGGGATTAGAAACTCTATCATGTAACTCTACCTACTAATTAGTCTACCATCAACTAGATAAAGTCTACGATGGAAACTTACCATTTCTACTTATCTCTATCACATAACTCTACTATTCTTTTCTAAGTCTACCGTTACTAGCTCCATACAGTTTTGCAGAAGCGGGAAATTTTCCCTCCAAAACTTACATACGTGGCATTTACATAAAATGGCATCCTTAGTTATTTCTTTTTTGCACCAACGTCCGTCCAAGGGCAACTTGGCCATTAAAAACCATACCCAATTTTTCACCAAACGAGTAATAACCCAACTTATATGTACTATTAGAGTCAACTTCCCATATTTTAATTACATAGGTACAAATAATGACATTAAAGAAGATTAAACATGAAAACATGTACAATAATGTCCCTCGTCTCCATTGCTACAAATGCAACGAGTAATATATTTATCTTTAACTTCGGCTAAGCATTGGTTGCTTCCGTCAGGACCACATGTTGTTCCCCAAATGTGTTCAACAAGTACACCCGGATGAACTTTCACCTCAACTATATTACAATAGATGGGAACTTTTTTATGTTAAAGAAGATAGAATGTTAAAGAAGACGTTCAACAACTATATTTCATCGAAAATAGAATGTTAAAGAACGTTATTTAAACAATTGTTAATACAATAGATAAGAACTTTTTTATGTATCACAAGAGTACTTTTTATTATTAATCAACATTGTTTCATATTACGCGAGTAAACCAATATAAATTAAAAACAAAGAGATTACAATTTACAAATCACCTCTTGCACGGTTCATAATCAAGAACATGAAAACACAAGAAACCACAAACACAGTGTAGCAGACCTCACGATAAAACTTATTGATAATTATTTACTTCAAACAATTTGTTAGAAACGATGTTACAAATGTTCCAATATTAAGAAATTTTCAACTAAGGTATCACAATTTTAAAACGGAATCTTTCTAAGTCGAAACCCAAGGGCTTACCCTCCAACTCCATGGAATCGAAAGCCTAAAAGAGAGAGAGAGCATCTGAGCGAGAATATAAGACGAGAACCAATGTTATCGCCGGGACGACGAAAACTCTCTCAGCTCCCTATCGATTGCTGCTTTTTCAGTCACCAATTTAGTAGCTTGAAAGGAGGAGTGTCTCTTGGTGAATGTTGAGAGAGGGAAACAGAGTTTGATCTTTGAAACCCGAAACATCACCTTCCGACAAGATACATAACACAAACCCTGACGTTGTTGTTGATGGTGAGCGAACTAAGATGTATCAAGTTTTTCTATGATATTGATAGTGAAGATGACAGGGACCGTTGGCAGATATGTATAGAGTGAAATCGGGTAAAATGTCATCAAAAATTTTGATGGTGCGATTTCATTGAAAAAAAAAACCTTCAAATTTTCTTTTGATAAAATGTATATCCATTTCTTATTGATTTTTCAACCTAATCGTAATTTTTTTTTTACTTTCTCATTTATATATATACATATAGTTGTGTACGTAGGAATTAATTTATTATGAGTATCTAAGTCTAGGTCATGATGGTTCTCTGTTTTGTAGCATCACAGCAATAAGAAGCAAAAGCAGCGAAAAGAAGATCACACTTAACGAGTTATAGATCCATGGCATTCCCAAGGGCTTACATGAAAGTGAGGAAAAGAAAAAGCATAGGTTCGAGCACAATACATCGCCTTTGCTTTTTTTCTTTCACAACAAGTTTTATAAGTTTGATGTGTTGGTTCAACAACAAAAAACTCTTATCCTCGTCAAAATCACAACTTGGTACCTTTTTTGACAAATTTTCTTTTCCATTTCCTTTACTTCTTTTGTTTTCTCTCTAAGTATTTATATTTGTGTCAATTAAATTTACAAACAGAAGCTTATTTGCTATCTAACATAAGTATGCCGACTGCTCGCAATGTTGTATGTTTATCTTCATGAAAATACATGAAAATTCAACAAAGTAGTTTTTTTTACTGGGTATATAGGGTATTGTATGAAGGAAGGCTGAATATCTTATTCCATGTGAGTATTACATTATATATAGGATGTACAAAGGTAATTAGGTTAAGATAAATGACTCCCCTATCCTTTCTATATATACATCACCTACACGCCCCCTCAAGATGGAGGGGCTTTAGTGACTCCAATCTTGGAGACCAATTCTTGAAAACGAGGTCGAGAAAGAGCCTTGGTGAGTGGATCAGCCAATTGATCATGTGTAGAGACGTGTGTAACACGCAACGTACCAGCTTGAACATTGTCCCGTATGAAATGGTAGTCTAGCGCAAGATGCTTCATTCGTGAGTGAAAAATAGGATTCGCCGCGAGATGTGTAGCTCCAATATTATCACAGTATATGACTGGCACCTCGGGTATGACCACACCAAGTTCAGTTAGAAGAGAGGATAGCCAACGGATCTCAGACGCTGTGTTCGCAACAGCCCGATACTCGGCTTCCGTGGATGAGCGAGCAACGCCTGTTTGTTTCCATGAGGACCACGAGATCGGACTTCCCCCAAGGTAAATGACATAAGCGTTTGTGGAGACAAACGTGTCGGTGTCCCCTGTCCAATCTGCATCGGAAAAACCACGGAGAGTGAATCCATGAAGAGAGAACGGTGTATTGGCACGAAGAAGGATGCCGTGAGATTGTGTGCCGGCCAAGTAACGTAGAACCCGTTTCACCGCACACCAATGAACATTGGTTGGTTGGTGTAAGAATTGTGACAGGCGATTCACGGCAAAAGCAATATCCGGCCGTGTGAAAGAAAGGTATTGCAAACTACCAAGCACGACACGGTACTCACGAGGATCAGAAAGAAGCATGCCACTGTGGAGACTCAATTTCGGATGGGGGGACATTGGCGTAGAGACCGGTTTCGCATTGAGCATTCTCGTCTTGATGAGTAAGTCGACAATGTACTTTTCTTGCATAAGATGAAGACCCGCCGAAGTTCTTGTAGCTTCGACACCCAAAAAATACTTCAGTTCACCAAGGTTCTTCAGAGAGAATCGATCACCAATCATGCGAATGAAATTAGCAAGCAATGTAGTGTTGCTACCTGTGATCAACATATCATCAACGTACACCAAAATATAAACAGTTTCACGACCCTCATGCTTGATGAACAATGAAGTGTCCGCAACCGAATTTTTAAAAACAAGATGAAGGAGATAGTGTCTCAATTCCTGGTACCAAGCTCGTGGGGCTTGTTTGAGACCGTAGAAAGCCTTTTTTAAACGACATACGTGGTGTGGATGATCAGGATCAATAAAGCCCGGCGGTTGTGTGACATACACCTCATCATGTAAACGACCTTGAAGAAACACATTGTTTACATCAACTTGTCGAACATGCCAACCTTTGTTAACCGCAACTTGTAGAACAGAACGAACCGTAGTGGACTTGATAACGGGACTGAACGTATCAGTGTAGTCTCGACCAGGTTGTTGATGAAAACCACGAGCCACAAGCCTCGCTTTATACCTATCAATGGAACCATCAGCTAAATACTTAATAGTAAAGATCCACTTACACCCAACAATATTTTTGGCTTGAGTCGGAGGCACCAACTCATGAGTTCCATTTCTTATTTGTGCATTTATCTCCTCACACATGGCATTACGCCACTTAGGATCACGCAACGCTTCAGCCACCGTCTTCGGTATTGATGGTTTGGGTGTGGTAAAGTGGGCATATTTTTTGTTGGGTTTGACAATATTGTTTTTAGCACGGGTACGCATGGCATGGTTATTTGGAGGTGGAGGCGAAGGAGATGGAGAAGGACTTTGCAAGTGTGTTGTGTTGGTGGTGGATGGCGATGTCGTGGGGATAGGAGACGATGAGTTTGGTGACGAGGCTGTTGGGCTGTGTAATGGATTTGAGCCTGGTATTGATGTTGGGCTTGATGGTGATGGTGGTAGGATTGGATGTGGTGAAGACGATGACGTCGACGTTGCGGGTGATGGTTGCGGTGATGGCGGAGGAGTAGGCGTTGGAAGCGGTGATAGTGGAACCGGCGAATGAGGATCCACGGGGGAGTCCGGCACATGAGCTTGCACGAGTGAACGAATCGGAACTATCGTTGATGCAGGGTGAGAAGCTACCTCTGAGGAGTGTTGGACGGTCGATACGGGGGATGAGTCACGACGTGACGGTGAAGCAGCAAACGGAAAGACATATTCAACAAAGTGGACATGCCGTGATGTGTAAACCCGACCAGAGAGTGGATCCAAGCACAAGTATGCACTTTGAGTAAGAGAATACCCCAAGAAGACACACGGTAAGGAACGAGCATCAAGTTTATGTGACGTGTACGAACGCAACCAAGGAAAACACAAACAACCATATATCCGGAGCTTATGATAATTTGGTACGTCACCAAACAACTTATGAAACGGAGAGGTATGATTCAAAACCGGAGTAATCATGCGATTAATGAGGTAAACAGGAGCGGAGAAAGCATAACTCCAGTAAACAGTAGGCATCGAAGTAGTGCTAAGAAGTGCAAGACCTGTTTCAACTATGTGTCGGTGCTTTCGTTCCGATATCCCATTGTGCTCTGGACTGTGTGGTGGTGTAGTAAAGTGACTGATCCCACGTAGAGCCAAGAACGACCGTAACACGATAAACTCCCCTCCGTTGTCAGAGTACAACGTACCAACTCTTTGCTTGAATCGATTTTCGACCAACGGCACAAAGGACATGAATATGTCTTTAACTTGAGATTTGAGCTTCATCGGATAGAGCCAGGTATAACGCGTATAATGATCAACCAACACCAAATAATATTTAAAACCATCAATGGACACAACCGGTGACGTCCACACATCACTATAGATGTATTGGAGAGGATGATGAGACGTAATGGTATTAACGTGAAACGGTAGTTTATGACTCTTATTGATGAAGCAATCAGAACATGACAAAGGAGGTTGCAGAGATGTTGAAACAGGTAAAGAAAACTTGGAAACTAATGTTTTTAAAACAGGTAACGCCGGGTGACCGAGTCTTGCGTGCCAAGAAAGAAGATCCGGTTTGGTTGATGGTGAAGCAAACAACGAGACCGGTGATGCAATATTGACAGGCCACTCGTACAGCTCGTTTCTAGTCCCCCCTTGGAGCAAGCGGACCCCCGTTGCAAGATCCTTCACCTGAAATTGGTCGGGTGAAAATTTCACCGTAACTTGATTAACATTACACAGGCGATAAACCAATATTAAGTTCTTTTTAATGTCAGGAACATAAAGAACATCGTTCAAGGATATATCACATGAGGAGGTGGGAAGAAAAATTGAACCAGTTTGTGTAATAGGGAGTGTAGACCCATCAGCAATGGTGATATCCTCTCCTCCATTGTAAGGTTGGTGAAGAGCTAAGTTGTTGAGATCCGATGTGACATGATGCATCGCACCGCTATCAAGAATCTAAGGATGAACATCATAACCGGACCCGGTGACAAGATTTGCCCGTGGTTGCCAAGGAGCATAAGCACGAGGGTGGCTTGTAAAACCGCCTTGATGAAGCTGAGAGCAGGTTCGAGCACTATGACCATGAATGCCACAGATCTGGCATCTACCTTGATAGCCACGGGACATGCCATTGTTCGGACGAGACACACCAGTCTGGTTGGGAGTCGAGTAGTTGGACCGGTATTGTTGCTTGTTGCGTAGCTGATTGCGATTACCAAAGCCACCAGAGGAACCACCACGAAAATTGACCGCATTGGCAGTGGCTGGGAAGGACGGTGGAGAAGTAGCGGCAATGGTCTGGAGTTTAACCTCATGGTGTAGAAGTTTTTCGTAAACTTCAGGGAGAGTTGGTGTTTTCTCCCTACCCTCAAGTTTAGGGCTGGGCAAAATATCCGAACCCAAAAATTAACCCGAACCCGATTAAAAATACCTAATCCGAACCCGAATCCGAACCCGAATCCAAACTTTAAAAATATCCAATTGGATGCTTTTTATAAATGAAATGGGTACCCGAACCCGATTGGGTATATCCGAACACCCCAACAAATACCCGAAACTATCCAAAGTTATATATATTTAACAATAGGTTGAGTTAATTTACAAGTTTTGCAAATAATTTTATAATCACTATTACAACTTACTAGATAAATTAGTTTTCATTTTTAAATATATCAATTTTCATATGTTAATTTAGATAGATTATATAGATTTAATTTTGAATTCGATGTTGTAAGAAGTCAAAAATTATCCGCTTGTGAATTTGATATTTTGTTATTTAGAATTATCCTTTTCTTTTAATGAATTCAATTTGGTTTGATAACTTTGATTTTTATTTATTTATTTATGATTATAATCATTTTTAATGAATTTGGATTGATTTAGGGATCTTTTATTTTGGTTTGGATTAAAAAATTACAAATCCGATCCGAACTCGAAATATAATTTAAGACTTTGGGTGAAACCCGAAAATACTTAAACCCGATGGGTGTTTACCCGAACCCGACCCGAAATCTAAAAATATCTGAATGGGTCTTATGTTTCTAAACCCGAAAACCCAAAAACCCGAAATACCCGACCCGAAACCCGAAAGGGTACCCGAATGCCCACCCCTACTCAAGTTGATAAATCACCGTTTTAAAGTCATCAGTCAACCCACGCAGAACAGCCTCAACTTGATCTTCATGAGCCATGGCAGCACCCAACACCGCAAGCTTATCAAACCGCATTGTAAGACCAAGGAAATAGTGATCCACCAGTTTGGTACCTTTCTTCCACGCCTGGATCTGGTGACGGATCTGTTGAATGTGACTGCGACTTGGTGCAGCATAGGTGTTGGTGAGTGTAGTCCATATCTCGGCGGACGTGGTAGCTCGGGAAAGGAGAGGTTGGACAGTGGTGACAATGGTGCCTAGAAGAGAGCTGTAGAGCAAGCGATCCTGATGTTTCCACAACGTGTAGTCAGGATTGGTAGTCGTTACACTGTCGGTAGTAACGGTAGGAGGTGGTACAATGACAGATCCATCGATGTAACCTGCGAGATCATATCCATCAAGGAGAGCATGAACCTGGCGGCTCCACATGATGAAGTTGGAAGCAGTGAGTTTCGTGACGTTAGATATATTAACGCTAAGGAGTTGAGGAGTATTGACAATAGCAATAGTCTCACTCGTGGCCGACATTGTTAACAGAGGACGACGGCAGAAACAAAAAAATTTGTGTTGTGTATTAGGTATAGATCGTAAGCTCTAATACCATGTATGAAGGAAGGCTGAATATCTTATTCCATGTGAGTATTACAATATATATAGGATGTACAAAGGTAATTAGGTTAAGATAAATGACTCCCCTATCCTTTCTATATATACATCACCTACAGGTATTATATGTTCTCACTCTCTTAAAAAGAATTAATGATATGTATAAGCGAAATCAATCTAATTAAGATCACACAGCGGAAGTAAATTATTACCGTATATTTTAACGTGTTACCTTGTAGCTAATATTGGAATATTGATTGGTTTTATTAAAGATCATTTCGATCTAAGACACCTAAAATATGTCTGATGTAAAGAAAGCTAGTGACAAAGTTGTCAAGAAAACATAATTTGGAAAAGATTTTATTGATTATTATCAATTTCCATAAGGCTCTTTATATACACAAAACTATATCCTTAAATGATATATATATAAATCTTCTTAAATATATGCAATCAAATCACATATTAAGTGATTAAGATTTCTCTTTGATTCCTAAGATAAGAGATATGATTTGATTACCAAATCATCTCCTACAATATTCTAACACCCTCCTTCAAATTGGAGCATGCTGTTGCAAATGTCCAACTTGAACTTGATCATGTCCTCATCTTCACATCTCGGTTTTGGTATTCATCACGGTGTTATACTCCACCGCTGAGTCATTTCGGTTTTTCTTGATGTCACAACACAAGAGTTGTGTGTGACACAAGGATTCCTTCTAGTCGTGTTGGATTCCTTCAAGTCGTGTTCTTGTTTTTCGGGTTCGTCGATACATTCTTCATGTCCATCTTCTTGGACTCCATTGTCGTTTTTTTTTCATCATCAGATCTGGGGCACCATTTGATTGAACTTGAGTAATAGTGGCTCATGAGTTCTCCGTCGTGGCATTACGCTGGTGCCATTGTTTTCGTTGTCGTCGTCTTCATCATCATCTTCGTCTTTGATGGTCATCATAATCGATCCATAAAGATCGACCTGCTCTGATACCATGTCAAGAAAACATAATTTGGAAAAGGTTTTCTTGATTATTATCAATTTCCATAAGGCTCTTTATATACACAAAGCTATATCCTTAAATGATATATATAAATATTCCTAAATATATGCAATCAAATCACATATTAAGTGATTAAGATTTCTCTTTGATTCCCAAGCTAAGAGATATGATTTGATTACCAAATCATCTCCTACAATATTCCAACAATAATATTGATGCATGCATTGTAGATTTTGTTCTCTTTGTAAGAGAGAGAGAGAGAGAGAGAGAGAGAGAGAGAGAGAGAGAGAGAGAGAGAGAGAGAGAGAGAGAGAGAGAGAGAGAGAGAGAGAGAGAGAGAGAGAGAGAGAGAGAGAGAGAGAGAGAGAGAGAGAGAGAGAGAGAGAGAGAGAGAGAGAGAGAGAGAGAGAGAGAGAGAGAGAGAGAGAGAGAGAGAGAGAGAGAGAGAGAGAGAGAGAGAGAGAGAGAGAGAGAGAGAGAGAGAGAGAGAGAGAGAGAGAGAGAGAGAGAGAGAGAGAGAGAGAGAGAGAGAGAGAGAGAGAGAGAGAGAGAGAGAGAGAGAGAGAGAGAGAGAGAGAGAGAGAGAGAGAGAGAGAGAGAGAGAGAGAGAGAGAGAGAGAGAGAGAGAGAGAGAGAGAGAGAGAGAGAGAGAGAGAGAGAGAGAGAGATTTACACTTTTACACTTTGTTAGGATTTGATTTTTACTTCTTTCAACTACTCATTCAGTTTCAATTCTGTATTCTATTACTTTAATCCCTTTTTCAGTTCAATGCAATTCTCATTTGTTTGTGTTTTTATGTTGTATTAGGGATGGGTTAGGTTAGTGAGTGTTCTTAATCGATTAGAATGTTTTAGGAGAGAGAGAGACGTGCCCACTAATCAATTAATCACAAGTCAATTAATCAATTAAGACGTGCCCACTAATCAATTAATCACAAGTCGTCCAAGTTTGGTTCGCACTTGGCAAATTTCCATTTTTGGGATATTCCAAAAAAAATTGAAAATAATGTCTGTATTGAACTTTCGAGTAAACGTATCATTTCTATTTCAATATCCAGAAAATTATGTAGAAATACTACTTTTTTATTTACTTTTCTCATAGTTTTTACTTTTTATGTTTTATTATAAGTATGGGATGAGAACTCAATTTTATGAAAAGCATCCAAGCTAAGAGAGAATTTGGAGGTTTAGATCGGTATAGTTGCTGAGGGCTTGAGTATTTAGAAGCAGAGTTCCATGTGTGTTCTCGTGTGTAAGGTAAAAGTCGGAGTTTTAATATGAACAAGGGCTTGAAGAAAGATTGATCTTATTCTATTTTATATACTAGGATGTCGGTCTGTGCGTCACTGCACGGGAAAGTGAAAACTTAAAATGACTAACAATGTTAATTTTACATTTTGAATGAAACATTTATGGTAATTTTTTAACTGTATAGTATAAAATTTAGAAATAATGACTTAGATCAATCAACCAAATTAGTTAAATAATTTTTTTTGTTGTATATATAAAAATCGATTCAGTAACAATAAAAGAATAATGTTAAAGATATATGAATCAAGGCTTGCTGAATCATACTCATATAACCAATTTTGAAAGATTTTCACATAAAACAAAATTTAAATCATATGCTATCGAAATATACAAAAAATAATAAAAGAAGCAGGGAGAAATAGCTCATAGCTGCAAGTCTGCAACCAACCAAATTGACTAAAAAGATAAATCATGAAAAATTAGAAATCAAAATCAGTTACCTAAATTAATACTTGGAAGATATGATCGATGTGGGTATTAGATGGAAAATGACACCAAACAAAAGTTAGATAAATAAATCAATAAATAAAACAATCCAAATTTTAATAAAGATGAGTGAATCAATGTTGATTAATAAATTGAAAAAAATAATACTCCGAATTTTTAAATTTGAAGGTGTTATCAAAGAACAAAAAGTCTTTTCAAAGTCCACAAAAATCTATATATATATATATATAATAAAGAGGTGTGAAACAAAAATGTGCAAAACAAACAAGTGTGAACATTGAAAGCTGAGAGTACGATGAAGAAGCACAATTGTTGGATCAAAACGTTTTAACTTTTGAGATTATTAACAAATCTAAACAGTTAGATGAGATAATAAAAACAATCTCATCCGTTAGATTTAAATTGATCCTTAAAAGTGGGTTTGCTATAATACATAAACATATAAATCTATGAAAAATTAGAAATCACAATCAATTACCTAGATTAATACTTGGAAGAGATGATTGATGCGGTATAAATGGAAATCGACATCAAACAAAAGTTAAATGATGAAATCAATAAATAAAACAATCCAAAATATTAACGAATATGAGTGAATCAATGTTGATTAATAAATGAAAGAAAATAATACTCATAATTTTTAAAACTTGGAGATGTGAAAAATACTAACAAAAACAAAAACTCTTTTCAAAGTCCATAAAAATCTGTATATATATATAAATAAAGAGGTGTGAAAACAAAAAGGTATGAAAATAAAAGGTGTGAATCAAAAAGGTGTGAAAGATAGGGGTAGGACAAAGAAACACAACTGTTGGATCAAAATATTGCAACTTTTGAGATCATTAACAAATCTAAAACGTTAGATGAGACAATAAAAACAATCTCATCCGTTAGATTTAAATTGACTCTTAAAAGTGGTTTTGCTATTATATATAAAAATGTTTTAAAAATACACTCCAATAAATCAATTCTTTGATTTTATTTATTAACTTGTAAGTTTAAAATTAAAATAATATTCAGAAAACAATAAAATAGAAACTTGTTTTAATAGTCCATAAAAATCTATATATAATAAACAAAGAGGTGTAAATTACATAGTTGTAAAACATAAAGGTGTGAAACAAAAAGGTGTAAAAATTAATAGGTGCAATGTTTGAAAGATGGGGGCACGACGAAGAAACACGATCATTGGAAAAAAAATTGCAACTGTTGGGATCATTAATAATTATAAACCTTTAGATGATATTGTAACACCCGCAAACCATTTTTTGGTATTTTGGTGAGGGTGTCGATCGACACCACAGGAGGTGTCGATCGACACTGGTTGTGGTCGGTTCGGTCGGTTCGATTTTAATCGTCCGGTTTGCGTGGTTGGTTTAGGAAACCCTAAAATCGGGTTTTAGAAGGGGAACTCGACCTTTCTCTTCCCTTTTGGCCGTTTTTGACAAAGAAACATAGAGAAGAAGGAGATTTCAATTTTTGGGAGAGATTTGTGAGTTTTCTTAGCTGTTCTTATGAAATTTGGAGCTAGGAAGGATCTAGAGGCTTGCTAGGAGGGTTGGATTCGTTGCTCTTGGTCTGAATCTTCCTGCAAAGAGGTGATTGCATGACCATGGCTTATCTAAGCTAAGATCTCTAGTTTTTATGTGATTTGGTGCTTATGTGGTTGTTTCTTTGAGTTCTCTATGGTATTTCGTCGCTGCTTTGGCTGGGTTTGGCTTATGGGAAGGCATGGAGCGGATTGGAGAAGATTGGAGGGGAAATTCAAAGTTTTTGATCGAAGGAAATCACTGCTCGGCATTGGTGTCGGTCGACACCAGTTGGGGTTTCGGTCGACACCAACGCGAGGACGGCTCGGGACTTTGGCGAGTGTCGATCGATGCCATGTGGAGGTGTCGGTCGACACAAACTAGGGTTTCGGGAGTGTCGGTCAGGGTGTTGGTCGACACCAGATTGTCAGTGTCGATCGACACCAGATTGTCAGTGTCGATCGACGCCATCTGGTGTCGGTCGACACCCCTTCTTTCAGCTACGACAGATGTTGCATGCTTGTATATTGCCTGGTTTGTCTTATTGATTGTTGATTGTGGCATGTAGAGATCTTATTGCTTGTGTGTATAGCTCAGTAGATGGGAGGATTGCCTCACTGAGTGTTTATCAAATACTCATGCATCTCAATTTGTGTTTGTGGTGCAGGTAAAGGCAAAGTGTGATCGTGGAATCAACGTAATGAAGAGGATGATGTTCTAGGGACTCGATTGGATGTTGTCTGGCATTGCTAGGTTGCTAGAGTTGAGTGATTATAAACATTGCTAGGTTGCTGGTTCCTTGTTTCTTGTTGTTTGGTATTTGGTTATTGCTTATGCTATGATATTGGATGGTTATTAGATTATTATTGGTTTATTATTGGATATTAGTTTTGTTATCCGCTGTTGATTGTGAATGTGGTTAGGTGGCTAGTGGGTATGGGACCACTAGCTGTAGTTATATATATATATATATATATATATATATTATTTATTATTTATATAAAAAAGGGTCGGTCGTTTCATTTTGGTATCAGAAGCCTTACGGTTCTAGGTTTGGGTTCACTAGGTTTCTGTTGTGATGTTGGGATTGCATGTCTTGATTGATTATGTGAGTTAGTCAATTGTGTGTGGCATGGAGTCCTAGAACATCCTCTTCGAGCCGACTGTGTGATTCCACGGTGAGTTTATGTTTCTGTGTTATAATGGAAATTGTTTGCTTAGACTTCTGTTCATGGTAGTGCAGATGGTTAGAGAGGATGCTGTGGCTGGTCGAGGTCGTGGAAGCGGACGTGGTCGTGGTAGGGGCAGAGTCCCAGTGGTTAGTGAGACCGAGGACCAGAGTATGACAGCTGAGGGTATTGGCGAGTCGCAGGATGTTCCGGGGGATTCTGTGAGTGTGGGAGGAGGGGGCGTTGTTGATGCTCCAGTGGCCGGTGATGCTAGGGTCCCGGGTGTGGGAGTTCCAGCGGGTGGAGTCCCTGGTGTTGACGTTGCGGCTTTGCTAGCACAGGTGTTAGAGCGGTTACCACCAGTGGTACCGGCTCAGGCTCAGGGAGTGCCACCAGTGGTGGCGGAGGAGCGGCAGCCAGTGGCTGCAAATGTGGGAGTTCATGGACATTATTTGTCTATGCTCAAGGAGATGAAGGGTCTGTTCACTAAGAGGTTTTCGGGTGGTACAGATCCTACTGTTGCGGATGCGTGGAGGACAAGTGTGGAACGTAACTTCCATATTCTGAGATGTCCTGAGGAGTTTTGGGTGGACATAGGGGTCTACTTTTTGAGTGGTGATGCTGAGTTGTGGTGGAGATCTGTGGCTGCTAGGAGGGTGCAGCGGGAGATGACTTGGGCTGACTTCGTTTTGGAGTTCAACCGCAAGTATTTTCCTAGAGAGGCATTGGATCGTTTGGAGGTGCAGTTCCTTCAGTTGTCTCAGGGGACACGGTCAGTGCGGGAGCTGGACTTGGAGTTCAGTCGACTTCTTTGTTATGGGGGTCGGGCTTTGGAGTCTGAGGAGGCTCAGATCAGGAGGTTTTTGAGGGCTCTACGTGATGATTTGAGAGTTCACTGTAGAGGGCGGAGTTATGCTACGCGTGCAGAGCTGGTTGAGACTGCAGCAGAGATTGAGGAGGATATCCGGGCACAGTCAGTGGCGGTAGCTCCAGCAGTTCAGCCTAGTAAGGCTCAGCAGCAGGGTGGTTCTAGCAGGGGCGGTAGGCCTGCACAGGGAACCAAGAGGAGGTGGGATGCTACACAGAAGTCTAGTGGTGCGAGTTGCTTCGGCTGTGGGAGCAAGGATCACAGGGTTGCTAGTTGTCCCAAGAGGAGTGCTCCGACGGCAGGGCCTCGGGTATGTTATCATTGTAGGGAGACAGGGCACATCAGGCCTTTTTGTCCCAAGTTGCAGTCGGCAGCAGTGGCAGCGTTGCAGCAGGTGCAGCATGGAGGTCAGAAGGTGGCACGGATTGAGCAGGCGCCACAGGTTTACACGACAGCAGAGACTGGTGGAACCAGTGCCGGGGCGATAACAGGTATATTTTCTGGTACTTAAACTTTGTGGATTTTAGTAGGTTCAGATTGTATATGTTTTCTGCGATAAAGTGTTAGGTTCTCAACACATGAGGTTTGTGTAGGGACCTTATTGGTGGGCGGGTTTAAGTCCCATGTTATGTTTGATTCTGGAGCTTCTCATAGCTTCATTACTCCAGAGTGTGCAGAGTGTGCGGGGATCCTGGAGAGCGTGCAGGAGTTGTCAGAGTTGCGGGAGGTGAGTTCCTGAGAGTGATTGAGCGAGCTAGAGGAATTGATATTTAGATCGCAGGAGAGTCGTGGCCAGCGGCTTATCAGTCCAGTGGAGTTATATGATGTTATTCTTGGGATTGATTGGTTGCATCGGCATAGGGTGCATTTGGATTGCCATCGGGGTAGAGTGGAGTTTGAGCATCCAGGAGGGAAGTTGGTGTTTCAGGGTATTAGACCGACTTTGGGGAGTCTCGTGATCTCAGCCATTCAGGCTGGGAAGATGATCGAGAAGGGCCGTGAGGCTTATCTGGTTACTATCTCTATGCCAGAGTCAGTGGAGAAGTCTACGGTTAGCGGTATTCCGGTAGTGGAGGAGTTTGAGGATGTGTTTCAGTCTTTGCAGGGATTACCACCATCTCGGTCGGATCCTTTTACCATTGAACTGGAACTAGGGACGATGCCGTTATCCAAGGCTCCTTACAGGATGGCTCCAGCAGAGATGGCAGAGCTGAAGAAGCAGCTAGAGGATTTGTTGAGTAAGGGATTCATCCGTCCTAGTGTATCACCGTGGGGAGCGCCGGTGTTGTTTGTCAAGAAGAAGGATGGGAGTTTCAGGTTGTGCATTGATTATCGGGGTTTGAACCGGGTCACTGTGAAGAACAAGTACCCTCTTCCTAGGATCGATGAGTTGTTGGATCAGTTGAGGGGTGCTACTTGGTTCTCCAAGGTAGATCTGGCATCGGGTTATCATCAGATACCGATAGATGAGGCAGATGTGAGGAAGACTGCTTTCAGGACGAGGTATGGGCACTATGAGTTTGTGGTGATGCCTTTCGGGTTGACTAACGCGCCAGCAGCGTTTATGAGATTGATGAACAGTGTGTTTCAGGAGTTTCTGGATGTATCTGTCATCATTTTCATCGACGATATCCTGGTTTATTCTAAGAGTCCTGAGGAGCATGCAGTGCATTTGAGGGCAGTTATGGAGAAGCTGCGGGAGCAGAAGTTGTTTGCCAAGTTGAGCAAGTGTAGTTTTTGGCAGCGTGAGATGGGCTTTCTGGGTCACATTGTTTCTGCAGAGGGGGTTTCTGTAGATCCAGAGAAGATTCAGGCTATCAGAGATTGGCCTAGACCGCAGAATGCCACAGAGATCAGGAGTTTCCTTGGATTGGCAGGTTACTACAGGAGATTTGTGCAGGGGTTTGCAAGCAGAGCACGTCCTATGACTAAGTTGACAGGGAAGGATGTTCCTTTTGTTTGGTCAGAAGAGTGTGAGGAAGGCTTTGCAAGCCTGAAGGAGATGTTGACTACTGCGCCAGTGTTGGCTTTGCCTGAGCAGGGAGAACCCTATGTGGTGTATACATATGCATCTAGAGTTGGTTTGGGGTGTGTTCTGATGCAGCATGGGAAGGTGATTGCCTATGCTTCGCGGCAGTTGCGGGTGCAAGAAGGCAACTATCCTACTCATGATTTAGAGATGGGGGTTGTAGTATTTGCCCTGAAGATTTGGAGATCTTATCTTTATGGTGCAAAGGTACATTTGTTTACAGATCACAAGAGCCTGAAGTATATATTCATTCAGCCTAAATTGAATTTGAGGGAGAGGCGGTAGATGGAGCTTGTGGCAGATTATGATTTGGAGATAGCCTATCATCCTGGTAAGGCTAACACGGTTGCAGATGCTCTGAGTCGGAAGAGGGTAGTTTCGGCTCAGGAGCAGGAGGTGGAGTCTCTGGTTGGAGAGATCAGTGCTTTGAGTTTGTGTGCTGTTTCACAGGAACCGTTGGGTTTGGAAGCAGTTGATAGAGTAGATCTTCTGAGTAGGGTGTGGTTGGCTCAGGAGAAGGATTAGAGGCTGGTGAATGCCTCTAAGGATGTGGATTCAGAGTATCAGGTCTCAGATAATGGTACTATCTTGGTGCACGGTCGGATTTGTGTGCCCAAGGATGAGGAGTTGAGGCAGGAGATTCTGAGAGAGGCTCATGTGAGCAAGTTGTCTATTCATCCAGGAGCGACTAAGATGTACCGTGACCTCAAGAGGTATTATCATTGGGTCGGGATTAAGAAGGATGTGGCTAGTTGGGTTTTGATGTGCGATGTGTGTAAGCTAGTGAAGGCATAGCATCAGGTGCCTGGCAGGGTACTGAAGAGTCTACCCATTCCTGAGTGGAAGTGGGATATGATCACTANCGGAGACACTGATGGGTGGCATATAGACTGGAGTTACCTGAGGTTATGCATGCATTCCATAAGGTTTTCCATGTTTCTATGTTGAGGAAGTGTCTCCGTGAGGATGATCAGTTGTTAGAAAAAGATTCCTGAGGATCTTCAGCCTAACATGACTTTGGAGGCGAGACCAGTGAGGGTTCTCGAGAGGAGGATCAAGGAACTTCGGAAGAAGAAGATTCCTTTGATGAGAGTCCTGTGGGACTGTGATGGTGTTGAGGAGCAGACTTTGGAGCCTGAGGCAAAGAGTCCTGTGGGACTGTGATGTTTGGCCTTGGTGGTGGTCCTCTTTAGGACATTTGTTTGACCTTGGTGGCGGTCCTCTCTAGGAAATTTTGTTTGGCCTTGGTGGCAGTCCTCTTTAGGACATTTTGTTTGGCCTTGGTGGCGGCCCTTGTGGCATGTATATGATCCTTGTGTGGTCATGAGGTATTCCAGTGAGGGGATATGTGGTTGGTAGGACATTGAGATGTTTTACACGAGCCACGGGAAGGAAACCTGGATAGGGATAGGACTTGGACGTGTTCAGAATCATTTGCTTGCGACTCTTGGGAAACTTTGGTTCTCCTAGTACTGCCATATTCAGAGACTTTGTGGCTTAGGAGTATGGTTGGTATATCGACTTCGGACGACGGTCCGGAAGCGCGCTGTAGGGTGACAACCCGAGAGACGAGTTTGGATATTTCCTTATATATTATGGCATGCGGGTTTAGGCCCGATGAGGAGCCAACATTTGGCATGCAGACTTAGGTCTGATAAGGAGCCAATAAGAACTCAAGGTCTAGGCTTATGAGTAAAGGAAAGTCCAAAAGTCGAGAGCAAATGATGCCTGGAGCATGAGTTTATCGCCTAGAGGTGACCTTCTGTAGATCGGTCAGAGGAATGCGGGCCGTGGAGACGGTTGCACAGGAGTCCTTGGCTGATGGTTGTTCGAGATTCGAGGACAAATCTAGATTGGTGGGGGAGAATTGTAACACCCGCAAACCATTTATTGGTAATTTGGTGAGGGTGACACTGGTTGTGGTCGGTTCGGTCGGTTTGATTTTAATCGTCCGGTTTGCATGGTTGGTTTAGGAAACCCTAAAATCGGGGTTTTTAAAGGGGAACTCGACCTTTCTCTTCCCTTTTGGCCGTTTTTGACAAAGAAACATAGAGAAGAAGGAGATTTCGATTTTTGGGAGAGATTTGTGAGTTTTATTAGCTGTTCTTGTGAGATTTGGAGCTAGGAAGGATCTAGAGGCTTGCTAGGAGGGTTGGATTCGTTGCTCTTGGTTTAAATTTTCTTGCAAAGAGGTGAGTGCATGACCATGGCTTATCTAAGCTAAGATCTCTAGTTTTTATGTGATTTGGTGCTTATGTGGTTGTTTCTTTGAGTTCTCTATGGTATTTCGTCGCTGCTTTGGCTGGGTTTGGTTCTGGGAAGGCATGGAGCGGATTGGAGAAGATTGGAGGCGAAATTCGAAGTTTTTGATCGAAGGAAATTACTGCTCGGCCTCGGTATCGGTTGACACCAGTTGGGGTGTCGGTCGACACCAACGCGAGGACGGCGCGGGACTTTGGCGAGTGTCGATCGATGCCATGTGGAGGTGTCGGTCGACACAAACTAGAGTTTCGGGAGTGTCGGGCAGGGTGTCGGTCGACACCAGATTGTCATTGTCGATCGACGCCATCTGGTGTCGGTCGACACCCCTTCTTTCAGCTACGATGGATGTTGCATGCTTGTATATTGCCTGGTTTGTTTTATTGATTGTTGATTGTGGCATGTAGAGATCTTATTGCTTGTGTGTATAGCCCAGTAGATGGGAGAATTGCCTCACTGAGTGTTTATCAAATACTCATGCATCTCATTTTGTGTTTGTGGTGCAGGTAAAGGCAAAGTGTGATCGTGGAATCAAGGCAATGAAGAGGAGGATGTTCTAGGGACTCGATTGGATGTTGTCTGGCATTGCTAGGTTGCTAGAGTTGAGTCATTAGAAACATTGCTAGGTTGCTGGTTCCTTGTTTCTGGTTGTTTGGTATTTGGTTATTGCTTATGCTATGATATTGGATAGTTATTGGTTTATTATTGGATATTGGTTTTGTTATTCCGCTGTTGATTGTGAATGTGGTTAGGTTGCTAGTGGGTATGAGACCACTAGCTATAATTATATATATATATATATATATATATAATTTATTATTTATAAAAAGGGTCGGTCATTTCAGATATAATAGAAATAATCTCATTCGTTCGATTAAAATTGACCCCCAAAAATGGGTTTATTAGAAATAGAACAATACAAAAAATAATAAAATAAACTTTGTATGCCTGAAGGTTTATATCTTTATAGTTCATTAATGTTATGCTCTTTCGAAACTATATGACCACATGTATAATAATAATAATCTAACAAAGAAGAAATTAACTTTATTCGTATTTAACCATATGTACACTAACAAGTTCATAAGTAGATACTAACAGGTTCATTCATAAGCTTTTGTCATTGGTTCGGTGAGTTTCATAAATCTATTTATATCTATTACAATGCAACACATATAAAAATACCTTGAATTAAAGATTGATGCAGGTTAATTTAAAAACACTCCAATAAATCAATTCTTTGAATTTATTTATTAACTTGTAAGTTTAAAAAATACTTAGAAAACAATAAATTCGAAACTTGTTTTTGTAGTCTATAAATGTTTATATATAATAATAAACAAAGAGGTGTAAAATATAAAAGTATAAAACATAGAGGTGTGCAACAAAAAGGTACAAAGATTAATAGGTGCGATTTTTGAAAGATGGGGATACGACAAAGAGATGCAAAAATTAATAGGTGCGATTTATGAAAAATGGGGGTACGACGAAGAGACAAGATTATTTGAAGGAAAAAAACTTGCAACTGTTGGGATCATAAATAGTTTTAAACCATTGGATGGAATAATAGAACTAATCTCATCCGTTAGATTAAAGTTGACACAAAAAAGTGGGTTTGCTATTACATATAGATTCATAAATCTATCTATATGCAAATATAAAAATACCTTGAATTGAAGATTGATGCAGGTTAATTAAAAAACACTTCAATAAAACAAATCTTTGATTTTATTTATTTCTTAACTTGTAAGTTTAAAAAATACTCAGAAAACAATAAATTCGAAACTTTTTTTTGTAGTCCAGAAGTTTATATATAATAAACAAAGAGGTGTGAAATAGAAATGTGTAAAACATAGAGGTGTGAAACAAAAAGGTGCAAAAATTAATAGGTGCGATTTTTAAAAGATGGAGGTACGACGAAGAGATGCAAAAATCAATAGATACGATTAATGAAAGATGGAGCTACGACGAAGAGATACGATTATTTGAAAGAAAAGAACTTGCAACTGGTGAAGTGACCTTAGTGCAGTGGCAGGAGGTAAGTCCATTTGTAGAAGCCACCATCACACCCGGGATCGAATCCCGGCTCCTACGAATGTAGGAATTTGGCTAATGGGCATGCCCGTTGTTGTCCAATGGTTGATAAAAAAAAAAGAACTTGTAACTGTTGGAATCATAAATAATTTAAAACTATTAGATGGAATAATAAAACTAATATCATCTGTTGGATTAAGGTTGACACAAAAAAGTGGATTTGCTAGTATATATAGATTAGTGTTTATGCATGTGAATCTATGCTATAGAATCTCGTCAATGTTTTTCATGTTTTGTAAATCTGAGTTGCTGGTTCTTGAGAATAATTAGAGTAGATATTTCGATAGTGGATTGATTTATGAGAGTACGTACGAATGATATATATAGTATTTTATGATATTATTGGAATACTACTGGTACTATAATTTCTGTTTTTTTTTTCTTCTTTTCTCGTATCTAATAATTATTTCATTAATTTGGATGCACCTTCTTCTTCAGGTACGCCACCAGATTATAGTGGGATACGCAGAATCTATGAATTTTCCATTGTTAAGAAGCAGAAGAACCCGAGGATCTTCTTCATGGTAACTAAGATGTGCATGATTTAGTTGGAGATGTGCATGCATGCATGATCAGAAACTAAGACAGTGTTTTATTTATTTATGTGCAGGGCTCTCTTCTTGTGTTTACTAACACTCACTCTCTGCGTCCCGGCAACAACGAGTACAACCATCCATGTAAATGAACCGCAAGTTCACAACACAAAATTTTATTTATATTATTGTTATTGATATAACTCCTTTTTTTTTTCTTTTTCTTTTTTTTTTGTAAACCCCAACAGAGTCCTAACGGAGATATCATAGACTGTACAGACATATTAGCTCAGCCGTCGTTCAGTCATCCTCTCCTCAAGGATCACGAGCTCTAGGTCTTTGTTTTATTTATTTAAAATTTTACGTACTCATATACACACATCAGTTTCAAAATTATTGTATGTGTGATTTAGTTCTTACTAATACAATGTTTTCCTTTTTTTTTTCTATGAAACAAAATATAATACAGGAAGTACCAAGAGATCTTCCTAACACAGCCCAAAATGAAGATGGAGTTAGCGGCTGGCAGATTTGGAATGGTGGTAATGGGTTAAGATTATAGAGAAGGGAAGTGTAACAGAGGTTAAATATGTAATTAGGAATGTATAAAACCCTTATGTACATCACTATATATATTGTAATANAAGATGTGCATGATTTAGTTGGAGATGTGCATGCATGCATGATCAGAAACTAAGACAGTGTTTTATTTATTTATGTGCAGGGCTCTCTTCTTGTGTTTACTAACACTCACTCTCTGCGTCCCGGCAACAACGAGTACAACCATCCATGTAAATGAACCGCAAGTTCACAACACAAAATTTTATTTATATTATTGTTATTGATATAACTCCTTTTTTTTTTCTTTTTCTTTTTTTTTTGTAAACCCCAACAGAGTCCTAACGGAGATATCATAGACTGTACAGACATATTAGCTCAGCCGTCGTTCAGTCATCCTCTCCTCAAGGATCACGAGCTCTAGGTCTTTGTTTTATTTATTTAAAATTTTACGTACTCATATACACACATCAGTTTCAAAATTATTGTATGTGTGATTTAGTTCTTACTAATACAATGTTTTCCTTTTTTTTTTCTATGAAACAAAATATAATACAGGAAGTACCAAGAGATCTTCCTAACACAGCCCAAAATGAAGATGGAGTTAGCGGCTGGCAGATTTGGAATGGTGGTAATGGGTTAAGATTATAGAGAAGGGAAGTGTAACAGAGGTTAAATATGTAATTAGGAATGTATAAAACCCTTATGTACATCACTATATATATTGTAATATCTCCTATCAATAGAATCATCCATTTCCTTACATGGTATCAGAGCAGTAAAATCCTAGACCTAAATTTTTTTTTTTCTCTACTCTCTTCCTCTCGCCGCTTTTCTCCTTCTTAGTGTTCTTCTTTGTTTCTCCTTCTCACCATGGCTGAAACTACCTCTGCTACTATCACCACTGCTTCTGCGGATCAACTTCACCATGTTAACATGGCGAACGTTACCAAACTCACTGCATCAAACTTCTTGATGTGGATTCGCCAGATCCATGCCTTGATCGCCGGATATGGTCTTGCCGGTTACCTTGATGGAACGACAGTGGCTCCTGCTCCCACTGTTCTTCGTGAAGGTCACACCATTCCTAATCCTGAGTATGTTCTTTGGCAACGACAGGATCAACTCATTGTTGCGAGTCTCCTTGGTACAATCTCGGTTGAGATTCAGCCCATCCTCTCTAAGGCGTCAACCACCACACAGATCTGGATTCTTCTTACCTCTACCTATGCGAAACCTACATGGGGACACATCAAACAACTCCGGGAACAGATCAAGGAATGGCGTAAAGGTACTCGATCTGTTGATGAGTATGTTCAAGGTCTTGTCTCTCGTTTTGATCAGCTCGCTACGTTGGGAAAACCGTACGAGGATGAGGAACAAATTGAATACTTACTTGCTGGTCTCCCAGAGGACTATAAGCCCATCGTTGATCAAATAGAGGGACGTGACTCTCCACCCACAATGCCGGCGCTCCATGAGAAGCTCATTAATTTTGAACTGAAGCTTCAGTCTCAAGCATCTACTATATCCGTTGCTCCTGTTACTGCTAATGTTGCTTTCAACAAGTCGTATGGCTACTCCAACAATAACAACAACTACCAGTCCCGCAATCCTCGTAACTCCTCTTGTGGCTCTTCATCCTCTTCGTCCCGTGGTGGTCACGGCAAAGGATATCAGGGGCGGTGTCAGTTGTGTGGCGTTTTTGGTCATAGCGCTCGCCGGTGTTCTCAGCTGTCCACGTCTGCTCGTGGTTTTCAGCCTTCGGGTGGTAACTACTCTTCCTCTCCTGGTTCTTACGGTCAGCCTCAAGCCAATGCTGCTAGCATTCCATCCTACAACCCGGCTAACTGGGTGATGGATAGTTGGGCTACTCATCACCTCACGTCTGACCTCTCTAATCTATCACTCCATCAGCCATACTTCGGTGGGGAAGAGGTCCAAATTGCGGATGGCTCCGGTTTAAAGATCACTCACGCGGGTTCAGCTTTACTCCCTACACCATCTCGTTCTCTTGCTTTAAAAGATGTTCTATATGTTCCTGATCTTTGCAAGAATCTGATTTCGGTGTATCGTTTATGTAATGCTCATAAGGTTTTTGTGGAATTCTATCCTGCATATTTTCAGGTGAGGGATCTGAGCACGGGGGTCCGGTTACTCCAAGGCCGAACTAGGAACGGATTGTATGAGTGGCCGGTTCATCAAGATACCATCAATGTCTTCTCCGCCACTATCTCTCCGAAAACTGATCTCTCTTCATGGCATCTTCGACTTGGGCATCCCTCTTTACAAGTTCTCAAAAATCTTGTTTCTAAGTTTTCATTACCTCTTTCTTCTTCCACACAAAAACAATTATCTTTTTCTGATTGTCTTCTTAATAAGAGTCACAAGCTCCCTTTCTCAATAAACACAATCGTTTCTACACAACCTCTTGAATATGTTTACACCGACGTTTGGTCCTTACCCATTACTTCAACAGAAAATTTCAAATATTACCTTGTCTTAGTCGATCACTTTACAAGATACACATGGCTATACCCTTTAAAACTCAAATCCCAAGTCAAAGATGTCTTCATTGCCTTTAAGGCTTTGGTCGAGAATCGTTTTCAAACGCGGATACGCACCTTATATTCTGATAATGGTGGAGAATTCATTGCTATGCGGTCGTTCCTGGCCTTACATGGTATCTCTTATTTCACAACACCACCTCATAACCCTGAACTCAATGGTCTCTCGGAGAGGAAACATAGACATATTGTCGAAACCGGCTTATCCATGCTCAATCATGCCTCTATTCCTCCAAGTTATTGGCCTTATGCGTTTGCCACGGCCGTGTACTTGATTAACCGTATGCCGACGGACGTGCTTGGTGGTGAGTCACCGTATCATAAGCTCTTTCGCACACAACCGAATTATCTCAAACTGAAGGTGTTTGGCTGTCTCTGCTATCCCTGGTTACGCCCGTATCGTCACAACAAACTCAAACCTCGCTCAACTCCAT
>NC_025699.1:18533441-18549079 GCF_000633955.1 Camelina sativa
CTCGCTCAACTCCATGTGTCTTGTTAGGTTACTCTCTAACACAGAGTGCCTATTTATGCTTCGATCTTGTCAATGGCAGAATGTATACGTCTCGTCATGTTCAGTTTGTTGAAACGAGGTTCCCGTTTGCTGAGCTTCGTGTGCAGAACGTCGTCACTCAGCCACCGGTTCAGTCCGTTTCTCATCCATATTCGACATCGATACCGGTCGTGCGTCCATCCTCTCCACCACCGTCGGCCTCATCCCCAGGCCTACATATGAATTCTCCATCCTCCGATCCGTCGTCACCATCAACGGAGGTGTCTCCGGCTTCGTCGTCATCTCCTTCCTCTGTTTCTTCGGCTCACGAAAACATAACGAAGCGGGCTCAAGATGGTTTTTCCTCACAGGCCTCACCAGGCCCATCTAACCAATCTGATTCCACAGGCCTGACTCCAAGCCCATCACATTCAGCAGATCCACAATCGAGTCCATCAAGTAACTCGGGGTTCACATCCTCTGAAAGCTCATCCTCCGCAGACTCATCACCGATAATTGCTCCGACTGTGGCTCCGCCACCTTTACTGCCTGCGCAACCGCAACCATATCAAATGCAGACACGGTCTCGCAACAATATACGCAAGCCGAATCCCAAATATGGTCTTACGGTGATATCCACGCCGTGTATTCCAACTACGGTGGCCGAAGCTCTTCGTGATACGAACTGGAGAGCGGCTATGGTTGAGGAAATTAATGCACAGCTCCAGGAGCACTCGTGGAATCTTACTCCTCCATCCTCGTCTCAGAATGTAATAACCTGTAAGTGGATATTTACGCTTAAATATCATCCGGATGGCTCAATTGCTCAGTATAAAGCTAGATTGGTAGCTCGCGGTTTTAATCAGCAATATGGGGTTGATTACTCCGAAACCTTTAGTCCGGTGATTAAATTGACCACAATTCGACTTGTTCTTGAAATTGCTGTGAAGAAAAACTGGGCGATTCATCAAGTCGATGTCAATAATGCGTTTTTACAGGGTAATCTACAGGAGGAGGTTTATGTCTCTCAACCTCTGGGGTTTGTTGATCGTGACCGTCCTCACCATGTTTGTCGGTTACGCAAGGCTCTCTATGGCTTGAAACAAGCGCCGCGAGCTTGGTATCAAGAGTTGCGTAAATTTTTGCTTGAATTTGGGTACAAGACCTCGGTTGGGGATCACAGCTTGTTTGTTTATAGACAAGGTACTTTGTATGTCTATGTACTTGTATATGTTGATGATATCATCATCACGGGTCCTCCTCCACTAGTTCGTGCTTTCAACTCTTCTCTCGCTCGTCGTTTCTCCCTCAAAGACCTTGGTCCCTTGAGCTACTTTCTGGGCATTGAAGCCACACGCACTTCGAATGGTCTTCATCTGATGCAACGAAAATACATTATCGATCTGTTACTCAAGACAAAGATGCAAGATGCAAAACCTGTTCCAACACCTATGTCCTCGTCTTCTCAGCTCACCGTTCTCTCTGGTACGCCTCTTGTCGATGCTAAAGAGTATAGAATGGTTGTGGGGAGTTTGCAGTATCTTGCTTTTACACGTCCTGATATTGCCTTCTCTGTTAATCGCCTATCACAATTTATGCACAAACCTACTAATTTGCATTGGCAAGCGGTCAAGAGGGTTCTACGTTATCTAGCTGGTACTAGGTCTCATGGTATATTTATGCGCCGGTATGCTCCTCTCACAGTTCATGCGTTCTTAGATGCTGATTGGGGGCGTGCTAGAGCTACTTATGTATCTACCAACACTTATATTGTTTACTTTGGTGGAAGCCCTGTCTCGTGGTCATCCAAGAAACAGAGAAGTGTCTCTCGCTCCTCAACTGAAGCCGAGTACAGAGCGGTGGCAAATACTGCGTCTGAACTCAAATGGATTTGCTCACTTCTGACAGAACTGGGAATCGCTCTACCTGTTGCCCCAGTGATATATTGTGATAATATTGGGGCTGCCTATCTTTGTGCAAATCCAGTCTTCCATTCTAAGATGAAGCATGTGGGGATCAACTATCATTTTATTCGAGAAAACATCCAATCCGGTACTCTCAGGGTTGCTCATATCTCCGGCGATGATCAGCTGGCTGATGCACTCACAAAACCACTGCCTCCACCTCGTTTTGTCGACTTGAATTTCAAGATTGGAGTCAAGAAATTGCCTCCATCTTGAGGGGGCGTATAGAGAAGGGAAGTGTAACCGAGGTTAAATATGTAATTAGGAATGTATAAAACCCTTATGTACATCACTATATATATTGTAATATCTCCTATCAATAGAATCATCCATTTCCTTAAAAAGATGTCCCAAGGGGACGATTCCGATACGGAGATTTCAGGCGGACGAGACTACCAATTCTGGAAATTTCACGGAAGCACATGAGGTAAATATATAGTTTTCCATTTTTCTATAATACGAGATGGTCCAAAAAAATTCCATCTTTTTTTTTTCTTTTTGTAAATATGCTAATTGTTTTTTTCAACTGTAACTTTTACTGTATATTTGTTTTGTATACACAGTATGCTGTCGAACGTCTGAACAACATAGCAAACATTTATGGAACAAAATTCACAATGAGTGTGGGGCACCCCAAAGTCGCTCATGTTCAGGAGTTCAGCCTAGGCCAAACTTGGCTCGCCTCGGGTTTATTTGAAGGAGGTGATTAGAACACCAAAGAGGCTGGGTGGCAGGTTAACTATTTGTTATATAAGTTTTATTTGAATTTAAAATTTTATGTATGCAATATGACTAATATTATAATTGTCTTTAAATTAATTTCAATATAAGTTTTTCCCACTCTATATTTTGACAACCAAGCTAGAATTTCCCATATTGACATCACTAGCATATAATCCATTAAGAGACTGGAGAGATAACAAGGAATAGAGTGCTCTTGATTTGTATAAAAGCTTTGATGGTGGAGCCATGTGTAGTTAAAACGATGTTCCTTTTCAAAACATCAATTTGGAATCAAGTTAGAGTTATACGGTGTGGTGATGAATCGCTTTGAATTTGACAGAGGCAGAATAAATCTAAATCTCTCAGGAAGGGTTTGTGCTATCAATTGGAGTTGTATGAAAAAAAAAAAAAGTAACTTGGTTCTGTTGCCATCAAGAAACGGCCTGGAAAAGGAAAACATGTTCTGAAGTGTGGTTCACGATGAAAAAATTGCAAAGGTGACCCAGGCTTTTGTTTTCTTAAAATTCGACAAGATTGGGGGTTTAACAGATTGCCTCTTCATGACTTTGAAGCAATCATAGACACATGTTTTTGAGATTGTCTTCTGGTTTCTTCTCTAGTGTGAACAAAATTGAATTGGCTGGTTGGCTCAAGGAGCAGTTCGTCTAGTCATGTCCTTGTCTTTCTCGGCGTCAGAAGATTGTGGAAGAAATCTCAAATCTGAAAAACTCGATTGGCTGAACTGAAATCAAGAGGTTCGAAGAAGAAGAAGAAGCAAATTTTTATTGAGAGAGACTTAGAGAGTTTAAAAGAAAGAAGATAATCTCTCATCAATTGAATGGTTTTGCAACTTCACGAGAAATGAAAAGATGTTTATTGAAGACAAAGGCAAGATGTTTTTGATACTTCTTTCTCAATTAAGGAGTTGTAAGCTGAAGCATATTAAAAAAAATATGGGTGAGGTTATCAGTAAAGACGAAAGTTTGGGTACAAAAGGTCTCAATTTCGAAAGCACATACATTCGAAGAAAGATGAAAACTTGGAGACAAGCCTCATTCATTAGAGTTTCTTAACCAGTCTCGTGAGGTTTTGGAAGGTTCAACGGTGTATGTTATGGAGGTTTGTTAAAGCATTCTAGGATGTGTATGGTTGTATATGTGTTAGTGTAAAATATTCCACATCGGAAAGATATGTGAAGGGATTGAAGTAATATATAAAGGGTTAGGGCCTTTCCAACAATTGGTTTTGAGTTGGAAGCCCACAGTAAAGCCCAAATTTAATATGGTATCAGAGCAAGTTGATTGTTGGGCCACCCGTGGATGTTGTTCCCACATATGCCCACACTTTAGATAGTCATGCCTGAGCGTGAGGGGGGGTGTTAGTGTAAAATATCCCACATCGGAAAGATGTGAAGGGATTTAAGTAATATATAAAGGGTTAGGGTCTCTCCAATCATTGGCAATTGGTTTTGGGTTGGAAGCCCACAGTAAAGCTTGAATTTAATAATATGTCATGGCTTGGATGTTTGTCTTATTAAGACTAAGAGCATCGTTAAAAGAGCTTTGTTAGAAAAAACAAGAGCTTGTTCATATTCTTATTCAAAGCAAAGAGAAAGAGAATTTTGTTCTTGATGCAGCTAACAATGGCTCTTGCCATGAAAAAGACTGATGAATAAAAGTAATATAGGTAATATAGGATGAGCCTATATAATATGGTTCTTAAGGATTTCAATGTGATGGTAGAATGATCAAGACGAAGTTTTATACATCTCTTAATCAAGAAAAGTAGCTCAGAGATAGGAATAATGAAGAAAGTTTCAGGTTTTAAAGGTAGTTTTCATGATCAGATTTGACTCTTTCATCCTTCTTTATTTTGACAGACCTTGGATTTTATCTCTGAAAGATGTTCTAAAAACTTGAGAGCGAGAATTTTTTTAAAGAAATAAAGATTACCTTCTGATTCCATTTGGTTTGATAGGAAATTGATCTCAAAGTTGACTGCTCATAGCATTGTTTCATTATGGATCTGTGTTGGGATTTTGGCCATAACTCTCAAACCGTAAATCAAAATCGCGATCTGTTTTCTTCTATGGTTTTGTATGACTTTTTAATATCCCCACCAATTTTCTTTATTTTTGGGTTATTTTGCTACTCCGTTTATGCTCTGCATCAAAACAGATGAAGAAATTTAAGAGGTAGCAAGCAGCACATGACAAGAATTGTTGGGTGTCACTGGCTGTAATATGTAATGAAGAAGAGGTCACAAAGCCAGAGTTTTCTTCAGAATGTGTTTAGGAAAATTCAGTGTAGTTGACATCATCAAAAGAGAGATGATTATTCTTTTTTAATCTGTGAAAGATTACAAAATTTGTTTCAAGATAGCATCTTCAAGAGAAGGTTTGGTGATCCCAAAATAATCTGATCATACTGAAAAATTTTGGGGAGTTTGGTGCTATTACGGACTTGAGATTCAACGGCTGAATTGAAGTTTTCATGGTTGGTTTGTGATTTATTCAAGCATCTTCAGTGTGTTTTAGGCACAATGTTTCCAAAGTTTCAGATTTTACCATTTCCGGTGGTAACATCAAAAGAAGGACCAAATGAACTCAGAATGGGATGAAATTTAGCAGAGATACCATATACATATTAAACTAGATTCTGGTAGAAGAGAACTGGTTTTGGACTCTGGGAACATAGGAGAATGATGGTGGTTCAGACTATTTCATTCGAAGATTTTTAAAGCTATGTTTTTGCAAAGTTTTGTGTGATAAGTGTGAAAAGAGTTTCACGGATCTGCAGTCTTTGAACTTTAAGTCTTTCAGTGTTAGAAGTTGGGTAGAATACAGAACGGAATGAAGCTTATGAAGTGGCAAAAAGAAGAATATGTCCTTGTAAATGTCAGATTAAAAAAAAAAATTGTGTGAAGTCTTCATTCTGGTTTTAAAGAATCATGTGGCTGACGAGGTTAGGTTTTCATCATTTGGTTCCATCGTTGGAGTTTGATGTGTCTGCAGAGTTTGTGCTCATTTTTGAAAAGAAAAATTGTTAAAACAGAAGCCTCAAAAATGTCAAACGTCTTTGAATTAGCTGATGTGAGATAGCTAAAAGGAAAGCTACCATTATGGTCGATTATTGTAAAAGCTCAGTCTAAACATAAAGCTTTTTTGTGTGTCAAGAGCATGTGTAGGAGGTTTGCATAGTCTGATGGAGTGCATGTTTAAATCATGCCAGGTTCATGTTTGCTGCAGCTAGGCAGGGGGAGAATGAGATGCAGCCGTGTAAGGGAAGTGTTATTCACTCTGTAGCAGCTCATGTTGTCGATTCAGTGTAATGATTTTCTATTGAAGTTAATTGTGGTTGTCAAGAAAGCTGGAGAGATTTCCAACAGAAGAGAGAGATGAAGACATCAAAACTCAGAGAAATTTCAGGGATCTGCAAATTTCATGTAAAAGTCTCATTGAGTCATTGGATCAGTTTGTGTGAGATAACTACAAGAAAAGCTAGCAGAAATCAGAGCATAGAAAAATCTAATAGTTGATATTGGCTGCAATAATTTATGATAGTAGAATATGCTCCATCAATGGAAGATAAAAAGAGTTGTTGGTTCGGATATGTGATGTTACAATCAGCTCGGGGATGATGTAAGAACTGATATATCAGCTCACAAAGATCACTGAAACATAAGATGGTGCATTAAAGGGATGATTAACATCGGATATAATGAAAGACTAGTTAAGATGTTGTGCAAAACCAAAACACTCAAGATGGGTGAAATTGATATGTTGGTTGTTTTTAACTTAGTTGGCACTCAAGCTGGGGGAGAAGGCAATGTCAAGTCTGATGTGAGCTAAGAGCAAAAATTATGGGGGAGTTCTACTAGTGATTCAAGGATGTGCTTGAGTATCAAACTAAGTTAAAAATGGGGAGAATGAAGATGTTTGATCATACAAGTCTATTAGATTTTGTAACAAGAAGCATTGTGTGTACTTGGGTTCTAAAACGCAGTCAACAAAGGAGAGATTAAAGATATTGTGATGACTGGATTTATAAGATGCATGGAATTTAAAAGTCAATCATCTAGGAGAGATTGAAGATACAAAGCAGACTAGTTATAATAGGTGCATGGATTATAAAACTCAATTACAAAGGAAGAGATTGAAGATGTTGTGTTGACGGAAGTTTTATAAGATTTAGAACATGTGGTGAAATCTCTACTTAGTGGCTGTAATGGATGAGATATAGATACATAGATACATCATATATGTCACTGTGGTGGTGCAACAGTTCAGACAAAGAGAGTGGACAGAACTGACTCAAGGGATGAAGTATTACTTGATACAAATGCTGGTAGAGCAGAACTTACGAGACACTTGATGATCATGCTGACACAGTGATTAACACAAAGCAAAGAAGATAAGGTGTTGAATCAAGAACCCTGCAGTTAGATATATCGGAGGATGTATCAAACGTCTGAACCAGTTCTTGTACTAGTTTCGACGTTAATATAGGAAGTAGTACAAGAAGCTGAATTAAAGAGTTTGAGTACAGATGCTTAAAAAACATGTTGAATGGAAGATTCAAGATGGGATAATGGAGAGAAACTTTCGTATTTGTTGTATATTAGGAAAATTGTCAACCCTAAGGGTTGTGCAATTGTTAATCTTCCTATTCCTATTTGTTGTTTAATAGGAAAGTTGTCAACCCTAGGGGTTGTGCAATGATATAAATAACAATAGGGCGCTTCATGAAGACTTGCGCGTTTTAAGGTTGTTTCGAGAGATGCACACAAGATTTATGGTGTCGCCCCGTCAACCAGACAAAGAGATCTTTTGATGGTTTTGTTGAAGATCAACACTAGTCGGAAATGACATTAGTAGTAGTCTTCTTTCATTGTAATTCTAGTAAAGAGTGGTGGGTGCCATTAACAATTGTAAGTTGCGGACTTTTCTAGTTAATGAATTCTAAACTTGGTCCCGGGGATGTAGGTTATCCGAACCCCATTAACAAAGTTCGTGTTTTATTTACAATTACGCTCTTACATACACACACTCAAACGTTCTCGTACCTTAACATATAGATCTAGCTAGGAATACATATTTTCATAGGCTTCTTATAAGCTAATGCTCGCACAATAGTTAGATTTATTTAATACAAATTCAAATATCAAAAACACGAACGTTACATACTCAAACCTTTGACGTATTAACTATAATGATTAGATATAACAAAGTATATTTTGTTGAATTTAGCGGAAGTAAAGAGTGAAGAAATGAGAGAGTAGTCGGCAAGAAGAATAAAAAGGAGAGTATATTTCTTAAGTGTAAACATTACAATGTTGGCTTAAGCCTTTTAAATATCAAAAGAAACTAGGGCTACCCCTTCTACACTCGACAACTTGCTGATAATGACATAAAGAGAGAGAATAAGCTAATCCCAATGGTGAAAGCGACCCGTCTTGGTCTCCCAAAGTGAGACCAACCCGTGACCTTATCCTCCAACGGCTACTCGGCGACTTCTAGATCTTTCTCTTGGGCTTTCTAGTGGACCGGCCTCGTCTCTTCTCCATATGTCAATAGAACTCGGCCTTATTGATCACTTGTACAGACGGTCGTACAGACGACTGTACGATCATGACCTAGAACGGATAGAACATGGTCATTACTCCCCCTCAAGCTTAGCCGAATGCTTCATGGGTTCCAAGCACATAGAGGTGGACTGTCACAAGGTTCGAGAGAAGATTGAAGAAGGCGTGATCTTACCCATGAAGCTTGGACTAAGCTTGGAACCCATGAAGCATCACCTCATTAAAAACCTTAACATAGAAAACCTCATGGGACAAAATTATGTTAAGGGAAAAAGAGTGTGATGTCCATGTGTTAGGGAAGCTGATCATGGATGTGTAGGATCTACAAGTCCTAGTTTGCGATAGATGTATTCACAAACTTGAGGACTGGTAGCCTTGGTGAAGATGTTGGCCAGCTGATCTTTACTCTGTGTGTGACATGGTAAGATCACGCCTTCTTCAATCTTCTCTCGAACCTTGTGACAGTCCACCTCTATGTGCTTGGTGCGTTCATGGAAAACAGAGTTTGTGGCAATGTGTATAGCAGCCTCCTTGTCACAGTGCATGGTGATGGGCTGGTCTGACTCAAAGCCAAGATCATTGAGAAGACTTTTGAGCCAAGTGAGTTTGTTAGTCAGTTTCTTCATGGCTCTATATTCGGACTCAGCGCTTGAACAGGAGACAACTTTCTGCTTCTTAGACTTCCAAGTCACTAAGTTGCCTCCAATGAACGTACAATACCCAGTTGTTGACCTCCTGTCCATCGTATCACCAGCATAGTCCGCATCACAAAACCCTTCTATCTCCGTATTGTTGTTCTTACCTATCCAAATACCTTGGCCAGGGCTCCCTTTAAGATAGCAAAGAATCTGTTCCACCGTGTTCCAGTTGAAGTTCGTAGGCGCTTTCATATGCTGACTGACCTAGTTTACCGTGTAGCAGAGATCAGGCCTTGTGATCGTAAGGTAGATCAATTTACCCACCAGTCGACGATATCTCCCTACATCTTCAAATGGTTCAGCCAGCTTGTTCACTGGAGCATTTGGCGTCTTTTTCATCACTCCCTTTCGCTTGACCTGGTAGCCTTCTTCCAGTGGAGTAGACACCGGCTTTGCTCCAAGTTTACCTGTCTCTTGGAAAAGATCAAGCGCATACTTCCGATGGGAGAGAAACAATCCCTCCAGAGAACGAGAAATCTCAATCCCAAGGAAGTATTTGAGCTCACCAAGATCCTTAATATCAAATGTGGAATTAAGGAGAGCTTTAGTGGCTAATATACCCTCCTTATCATCACCGGTGAGAATGATGTCGTCAACATAAACAAGAACAACGACAAGACCACAAGCGGTACGAAGGGTGAAGAGGGTGTGATCCGCTTCAGACCTTTTGAAGTCATTGGTGCGGAGCGTCGAACTAAGCTTGTGGTACCACGCTCATGGCGATTGCTTCAAGCCATAAATAGCCTTGCGAAGACGCAGCACCTTGCCCGGAGCAACAATATCCTCCAAGCCTGGAAGTGGACGCATGTAAACCTCCTAATCCAGCTCCCCCTGAAGGAAAGCGTTCTTGACGTCCATTTGCCATAAATCCCAAGAGAGATTGGTGGCAAGTGAAAGAACAACACGAACAGTGTGGAGCTTAGCAACCAGAGCGAAGGTGTCCGTGTAGTCTGTACCATAGGTCTGCGTGAAACCACGAGCAATGAGACGAGCCTTGTGCTGTTCCACATCGCCATTACTCAGATACTTGATTGTAAACACCCATTTGGAGCTCACTGCTTTCTTTCCATGAGGAAGATCAGATTCGTCCCACGTATGGTTCCGAACCATAGCGCAGGTCTCGTCGTCGATTGCATCGAGCCACTCCTGATATTCCTTGGCATCCTCATAGGTTTGAGGAATAAAATGAGCATCAATCTTCCCAAGAAAGGTCGCATGATTGGAGGAGACCAGGTGAAGCGAACACACAGCCTGGATAGGATGCGCCACAACCTGATTGTTATAATAGACCCGTTGATTCTTCAACCTTTCACTACGCCGCGGTTGTTTTAAACGATCACTGCACTGAAGTTGTTGTTGTCGTTGAGAATCGGCAAGGGTGGTCAAGTCGTGTATAGGCTCTGGCTCCACATCATCTGCACCATCATCATATTCCGAGTCTAAGCTGACGATGTGTTGGGCGGGGCCGGTATTAGTAGGCATGATGTCATATGATGAGGTGGAGGCAACATGATCGGAGGATTGGGATTAAACTGCTTCCTCCTCTGGTCTCGATTGAAGCTGGTACACCGGGTCATCCTGACTACTTGTCTCGGAGGAGTGTGATGATGTAGTTGTGACTCCAAGGTGATCAAGGAGAAATTTCAAGTTGGCCGCCATATCACTTGTAGATTGAGTTAAATCCTTTAAACTTGCCCAGTCTCTGTTGGCATAATACCCTTGGGTTTCAAGAAACTTCGCATCCCGGGAGACATACACACGGCCATGAGCCAGATCATAGCACTTGTAACTCTTCTGCGTAGTAGAGTAGCCAATGAACATACATTTAGTACTCTTTGCATCTAGATTACTCCTTTGTTCTCATGCAATCAAAACAAAACACACACCCGAAAACTTGTAAGTGATCAAGAGAGGGTTTAGTTTGATTAAGAATTTCAAATGGAGATGAGTCATGAAGGATCTTAGTTGGAGTTCTGTTGATCAGGTAGCATGCAGTCATCACAGCGTCACCCCAAAACCTCTTTGGAACGTTCAAGTGAAACATCATTGATCTTGCAACCTCCATAAGATGGCGATTCTTTCTCTCAGCTACCCCATTTTGTTGAGGAGTGTATAGACAGCTAGTTTGTTGTAGAATGCCATGCTTCTCTAAGTGCTCTTTGAGTTTGTGACTTGTGTATTCTCCCCCATTGTCTGATCTAAGTACCTTAATTTTAGCATTGAAGTGATTAGTAACATAATTTTGAAATTTAATAAAAGCATCATACACTCTATCTTTAGAGGGTAACAAGGTAAGCCAAGTATACTTAGATTTTTCATCAATAAATGTTACAAAATACTTGTTATGATCTCTAGAAAGACAAGGGGAAGTCCACACATCATAATGCACTAAGTCAAAACAATGCTCATAAATAGTATTAGACTTAGGGAAAATAGACTTGCAATGTTTTCCAAGGATACACGGTTCACAACTAGAGCTATCAAAGGAAACATTTGGCAATAATAATTTAAGAGCACAAGAATGAGGGTGGCCTAGCCTATCATGCCATACATCACTCGAAATATTACTAAGATTCGACATAAAAGAAAAACACTTAGAAGGACTTGATAAAGTGTTCTCTATGACATAGAGATCTCCTCTAGCATCCCCTTCTCCAAGAATCTTTCCAGTCTCAATATCCTGAAAATGTACACTGTTAGGCCCAAAAATAGTATAACAATTAAGATCAATAGTAGCTTTCTTAACCGATAGGAGGTTGGAAGTAAAAGTAGGCATGAAGAAAGCTTTTAAGTTCTTATCAAACAGTTTCAAATCTCCTACTCCTTTAATAGGTATACGATCTCCATTAGCAATGATATCATTGCCTACTGCTGGTTTTATGTTGTGTATAAGACTAGGGTTACTAATCATATGGTGAAAAGCACCCAAGTCAACAACAAGAGAGTTACTAGGTTTTGAAGCAAAGAAGGTGATACCAGAGTCCTTGAGTGCAGCGATGGACTTGATGAGGGCTTCCAGATCAGATTTCCTCACAAGGTCACCATAGGACGCAGCCAAGGCCACCATGCCTCCCTGGTTTGCTGCACCGCTACCTTGACCACTTGAACCTTCTTGTGATAGATTTGCCTTGAACTTTGCCGGCTTGAGATGAGGATGAAGAATCCAACATTTGTCCTTGATATGACCCCTTTTCTTGCAATGGTCACACACAAACACTTTCTTGTCCTCATGTTTGTAGACCCCTTTGTTGGTTGTGGCTAAGTCTTCCTTGCCACTAAAAAGACCAAGTGAACCTTGTTCCTTTTCGACTTGTGAGCACACATCTTTTAGAGAAGGTAGCTTATCGCCTCGGAGAATGTGCTTGATGAGATCATTAAATGCCGGGTTCAGAGTGAGAAGGAGACCAAAGACCTTGTCTTGTTCTTTCCTCTCATTGAGGATCGCCGGATCGATGGTGCTTGGTCGAAGCATTTCGAGCTGAGCCCATAGTGACCGAAACTTCCCAAAATGCTTCGTAAACTTTAAGTCTTCTTGGTAGAGACCGTTAATCACCTNCGACTTGTGAGCACACATCTTTTAGAGAAGGTAGCTTATCGCCTCGGAGAATGTGCTTGATGAGATCATTAAATGCCGGGTTCAGAGTGAGAAGGAGACCAAAGACCTTGTCTTGTTCTTTCCTCTCATTGAGGATCGCCGGATCGATGGTGCTTGGTCGAAGCATTTCGAGCTGAGCCCATAGTGACCGAAACTTCCCAAAATGCTTCGTAAACTTTAAGTCTTCTTGGTAGAGACCGTTAATCACCTTCTTGACTTCGAACACTCAAGTCAAGTTTGTCACGTTCCCATAGACATTCGCCAACGTCTCCCACAGCTCCTTGGCCGTCTCGCAATACGAGTAAGCTTCAAGGATTGGTGCGTCCAGCGAGCTTTGGAGAATTGCAAGCACAGTCTGATCTTCTTGGAACCACTTGACTTCCTTTTCAAGATCAGCTTCCTTGTCTTCTTCCTTTTCGTCTTTACCGTCTTCTTTGATGGCTTTCTTGGGGAGTTGGTCCATTTCAACATGAATCCATAGTCCCCGGCCACTAAGTGCGGTCTTTGTGGTTCTTTTCCACAACAAGTAGTTTTCTCCTTTGAGCACCACAGGGGTAACAATCGGTTTGTTGTTATCCATGTTCAACGATTTGAGAGTAAAAGAGTAAAAGAGTAAACCAAGTAGAATATAGAGAATAGGAGAATTTAAGAATAGCAAAAATAAGAGAACGAGTGAGTTTAGAGAATCATAGATCGAGAACTTGCTCTGATACCATGTTGAATTTAGCGGAAGTAAAGAGTGAAGAAATGAGAGAGTAGTCGGCAAGAAGAATAAAAAGGAGAGTATATTCCTTAAGTGTAAACATTACAATGTTGGCTTAAGCCTTTTAAATATCAAAAGAAACTAGGGCTACCCCTTCTACACTCGACAACTTGCTGATAATGACATAAAGAGAGAGAATAAGCTAATCCCAATGGTGAAAGCGACCCGTCTTGGTCTCCCAAGGTGAGACCAACCCGTGACCTTACCCTCCAACGGCTACTCGGCGACTTCTAGATCTTTCTCTTGGGCTTTCTAGTGGACTGGCCTCGTCTCTTCTCCATATGTCAATAGAACTCGGCCTTATTGATCACTTGTACGGACGGTCGTACGGACGACTGTACGGTCATGGCCTAGAACAGATAGAACATGGTCAATATATTTCCTTTTTTTTTTTAAGTTTCTTCTCATGTCTCTTCTTATTCCAAGAAAATTAGAATAAAAATATGTATTGTTTGTGCCACGGGAAAACGGCCAGAAACAACCCCAATTATTTTGGAAACGCTTTTTCATACCCAAACTTGGGAGGCCCTACATTTACCAATTTGAACTGCAATAATTTTTGAATTTGCAACCTGAACCGTATGTGATGTTGCCGATTCAAACATGTGATTAAACAGCGTTAATTAGCTTTTTAACGGTGATGACTCAGATGACATGTGGCACTGTAGTGTAGTAATACGAGGTCGTTTCATCATATGGCCGTATATTTTGGCAAAAAATAAAACTACATAATTTTACAATTGTGGAAAAAACTAAAATTAGGGCTTGTGTTCTTCCTTTTGCCGCAGAGGAGAGTGTTGCGAAATAGAGAGTGAGTGTGTGGTCAAATTATGTGGTTAATCGAAGGAGCTGAGATAGCGTTTCACTTAAACGTGTTCGAAGGTCCAATCATGTGTCCTTGAGAAGACAAAGTCAGGTAATGATTTGTTTTTCAATTTTGCAATTTTGGCCCCATATGTCCATGTCGATGAAATAAGCGAGTTGTCCCTTGTTTTGATGTTAGTTTTTTTTATATCGTTTTCAGTATGAACACTGTTAAAGTAACATTCTTTGTTTATCACGGTGGGACTTGGTCGAGTAATGATGATGGGGATGCTTATAATTGTGGTGAGATGACAACAATTGAGTGTAAAGCTGAAGAATTATATACAATAGTGGGGAGTCAATTCGGTGAGTTGTTTTATGGGAAGAAGTTGTGGTATTGTTGTCCTTTTGAAGATACTAAGGAGCGAAAGGAATTGAATGAAAGTAATTTTAATAAGATGTGTGATGGGGCTCGATGGGTTAAGGTTGTTAACGTGTTTCTGACCGAAGCAACAGAGGTGCACGACCAAAATGAGGAGATTGGTGGTGAGCCCTGTGAGGAAGAACTGTGAGTTGAAAGAAATGTGGCTCCTTTTGCTGATGCGGATGAGGATGAAGAGTTTGACTATCATAATACTCCTCCTAATTCTGATGATGAAGGTGACGAGGTGAGGAATGTGAGATGCAAGCCAGGAAGTCGTCAATTGAAGATGCATCAAGTGTTTGAAAGCTTGGTGAGTTCAAGGATGCCTTAGTAGATTATGCATTAAAAAGTTGATGCCTTAGTAGATTATGTTAAACCGATGGGGAAAATACAAGTGTTCTTCAGTATTTGAAGTAGAAAATACTGAAATTCCTTGTGAATGGAGAATCTATTGCGCCTATGAAGAGCCAATTGGAAAGTATGAGGTGAAAACATTTTAAGATGAACATTTTTGCACTCTGGATGGATATTGCAAGATCTTGAAATCAAGCGTGCTTGCAAAGATGTTTCTGGATGATGTAAGGTCTGATCCTGAGTTTAAACCGATAATAATGGAAGAGACTGTTCTGAAGAACTATAATCTGATTGTCACAAGAGATAAATGTAGAAAAGGAAAAAAAAGCATTGGACATCATCAAAAAAGAGCATGAGGAGTAGTTTTTTAGGCTTAGAGACTACCGCACAGAGCTGTTACAGTAAGTATAAATGTTGAATTTGGATAATTATATGTCAGTGATTTGATTATGTGTTAGCCATTTGACTAGTTCTTTCTTGTTTACAAGGTCAAATCATGGATCAACTGTGGAGTTAAACACATTTGTGGATGATGATGATGAAGGATCAGAAATCTTCCACATATTCTATATGTGCTTCACAAATCTAAAAAAACAGTGGACCAGATGGTGTCGGCCTATCTTTGGACTTGATAGTTGTTTTCTCAAAAGTACTTTTAAAGGATAGTTAAAATGTGTCTTAATTCAATGCAACTAACTAATTATAAGAGTTT
>NC_025699.1:18549179-18577664 GCF_000633955.1 Camelina sativa
AAACATTGTTTAGAAGCTGTAAACAGCTATGTTAGTGTTTCTGGGTTGGCAGAGATGCAAACAATGGAATGTATCCATTTGCTTGGGCTGTTGTGGATGTAGAGAATGAATATAACTGGACTTGGTTTATATAGAAATTAAGGCTGATTGTCCAAATATTCAAGATGGTCAGGGTTTTACAGTTATATCTGATAGGCAAAAGGTGAGTTTGAATTTACTAAAGTCTCCTTTGGCTCTTATTCTTTGTTAAAAAAATTCACTTAAGGCTGTTTGGTTTTACTTTTTTAAGGGTTTGTTGAATGCTGTAGAGAGAGAATTTCTCAAGGTTGAACACATGATGTGTGCTAGACACATATACGGGAATCTAAAAATATTATTTCCATGTCTAAGTGAGATGAAAGGGATGTTTTGGAGGGTTGCTGAGAGTTACATATTGACTGAGTATGAAGCTAATCTGGAAAGGGTAAAAAATTATGATATAAGGGTGTATGAAGAAATAATGCAGAGGAATCCAAAGAATTACAGTCTTACCTTCTGCAAACCCACAACATCTTGTTTAGATGTGCACAACAACATGTCAAAGTCATTCAACAATGCTATTGATCCTTCAAGGTATTTGCCAATGGTTGAGATGTTGGAGACAATCCGGAGAAGAACAATGCAGCATATTGAATTGAGGAAGAAGAAAGCAGAAAAGCACAAAGGTAGATTCACAAAGAGAGCTGCAGCATTCATAGCTGAAGAGCAAGAAAAGCTAAAGTACACCAAGAATGTTCAAGATCATCAGAAGGTAAGTGTGAGGTTCTTGATTGTGACAAATCTGTCGGCTTGCATATGAGAATGCTAACTCGTGCTTGCCGAAAATGGGATATGAGTGGGTTCCCATGTCGTCATGCCTTACGAATCATTTCTCAGAAGGAGCTTAACCATGAGGATTACTCATCTGAATGGTACTCAAATGCAAAACAGAAATATATATATATGCTTCCAACATAGAACCAGTCAATGGTTTGCGTTTTTGGAGGAAAACTAGAGATGTGATCAAACCACCTCATACTTTGGTTGAAGAAATCGAAAACATGAGAAGAAGAAAACCCAAGCCAAAGAGGAAGAATGCCAGACATGAATCTCCAACAAAGAAAGCTTCAAGGAAAAACATGATTATGCATTATGGGCGATGTGGAGAAGCTGACCAAAATGTAACCAAGTGCAAGAATATGGTGTTGGAGATGTATAGGCCAAAGAAGAAAACCAAGTCACAAGGTCAGACTCAATCACAAGGTGCATCTCAGTAACAAGGTCCATCTCAGTCACAATGTGCATCTCAGTCGCAGGGTCCATCTCAGTCACAAGGTCCAATTCAACCAACACATGAATAGATCAGGTTTACCTCTTCTCTTAAATCTCACTTTGAATTTTGTTAACTGCTTTCTAATATTTACTTGTGTTATCTTGAAAGAGTTGATGTTTTGGTGGGTTTTTGGTGCATGGAGGAGTTGCTGTTTTGTTTGGTTTTTGGTGAAACATGGAGCATCTATGAGTTGCTGTTTTGTTTGGTCTTTGGTGAAACATGGTGGGTTTTTCGGAGCATGAAGGAGTTGATGCGGCTTATGAACTCTTACTTTTATTTTTCACGTTCTTAGTATGTCATTGATCTTAAAACCATAGGTGTAACATTTTAACAATTTCAATGTGCGAACAAGGTTTTGCAACTAATTATTGTCAAACATTAAGGTTTCATGCACCAGTTCAATCTTACATACTCAAAACATAAACATGTAAATCAAAATCATCACCACAACACATCCGATCATATTCTTCAAGCAACGAAGCTCCATTTTACACTCTCTTATCTCCTTTTCAACTGCAGCTTCACAAACACGAGTTTCCATTCGGAGTGTTTCAATCTCTGATTCACAAGAATTTACACTCTTTTAAAAATGTGATTGAGTCTTCTTCGATATGATCCATTTTCAACTTCAAATCTTCAATCTCTTCAACCACACACTCATCAGTCCATTTAAACGTGTGATACCATCGAGTCTGCAATGATACACAATCGATACTCAAAATCAAAATTTCAAACATAATGAAGCTAGATTAAAATTTGTAATTTGATGGTACCTCTTTGGATCCTCTTGGACAAAAGTGAAATAATCTTCCTGGGTTTTTCTGCGGTCTTTGAAGTACCCATTCTTACAGCTTCGCCGCATCTACATCTTGTTGGGAATCCTCTTACTTCCATCTGTTTCGCGACACTCTCCTCTGCGGCAAAAGGAAGAACACAAGCCCTAATTTTAAACTTTTTCCCAATTGTAAAAAGATGTAGTTTTATTCTTTGCCAAAACACATGCCCATATGATGAAACAGCGTCGTATTACTACGTTACAGTGCCACATATCATCTGAGTCATCACCATTAAACAGCTACTTAACGTTGTTTAATCACATGTTGGAATCGGCAACATCACATACAGTTCAGGTTGCAAATTTGAAAATTATTGGAGTTCAGGTTGGTAAATGCAGGGCCTTCAAGTCTGGGTACGAAAAAACGTTTCCCAAATAGTTGGAGTTGTTTTGGACCGTTTTCCCACTTGTGTCACCGATCTTTACAGCTCCAATGACTAAAGATGTTGAATTCAAGGTACGATGACCATCATATAATTTTGTAAGAATTCTCCATTATTGAGTTCATGGTTCTTTTGCAAAGCTGTCTATATTGAATGACTAAAGATGTTGAATTCAAGGTACGATGACTAGATTGTGTATTCTTGTCAAACGTACTATCCAAAATCCTCTCCCAATAGCTGTCTTTGGCAGTGGATCATCAAGAATTTGTTATCCATTAACTCTCCCAAATTCGATCGACGCCCCTTTTGATTACAAGGTTTTTCCTTACCAGTCAAAATGTCAATATTCTTCACATTCAAAACAAATACAATTAATTATGCTTAAATTTTTAAACAGAACACCAAAATAAAACACCTAGTATTTTTTTAAGAAAACAATGAAAATCTAACTAAAGCCATACCCATTTGTGTAGGATCATGGTGTTTTTCTCCTATCATGCCTCATGTTGATTAGTGACAATTTTGTAGATGGACCAGAATATTGTATCTAAAGTTCTTTTTTTTTTTTTTTTTTTTTATATTGTATCTAGGTTGGAGAAGCAAATATATATGTAATGGTGCAGAGATTCACAGTGATGCGATTGCTAATGACAAATACATAATGTGGGGATGATAAATAAATATATAAATCTACCCAGACATTTGTTAGTTTCTAAATGCAATTCAAGCATCTGTCATTTACCTAAAAAAATCTGTATCCCTTGTTAATTCACAAACTATTGTTTCAATTTGATTAAGACACTTGATGGAAATCAAATCTAGTGTCCTTTACGGATTCAAGAATCCTAGTTTCATAATTTTTTATATATTTTAAAGACAACATACGTTTAAATCCCAAAACATCATTTCGAAAGTATTTTAATTTTAAAGATTGAACCAACTAAATTTAATGGGATAAGATATGTAGACCCTTATCGATTAAAAGAATTATATAGGCTCGACAGATGATTCCTTTTAAACTGAAACCTCTAACCCAAGAATTAGAATATCAATATTTTCCAATTTGGTCATACCCCCTAATCATATAACTACAAGAATTTAAAGAGTACACACACAAAGTCAATCCAACGGTAAAAGAGAGCAGTATTGATGGAGCGGCAAGCGACCAAACAACAAATAGTGCTGAAATTAATAATGTCTCACCAGAATTTTCCAGCATTAATTGAAACACACACAACAAACCTCTCCTTATTTAATGAAACCACATTTCAAACACTCATATTTTCTCTTATAAAGAGACGCTATTCATTTACAGCTCATGGAATCACACTATTCCAATCAAAAACCACACATTAACACTATGGAACACCTCAAAAGTCTCTTCACAATTCTCTTCTTAATAACTTTGTCGCCGCTGACCGTAACGTTTGCAGGTAAAATACCGGCGATTCTAGTGTTTGGCGATTCTTCCGTAGATGCTGGGAACAACAACTATATCCCAACGGTTGCAAGAAGCAACTTTGAGCCATATGGACGGGACTTTGTTGGTGGGAAGCCAACCGGACGGTTTTGTAACGGAAAGATTGCAACGGATTTTATGTCCGAAGCGTTAGGGCTTAAACCGATAATTCCGGCATACTTGGATCCTTCTTACAACATTTCAGATTTTGCAACAGGTGGCACCTTTGCTTCCGCGGCTACTGGCTATGACAACGCCACTTCTGATGTTCTGGTACGGACTTTAATTTATTTCCCTTGTATTTATTACATATACTATTTGGTATGTTACATAAATAAACACGTCTTTAATTATGGACATTTATGATTGTTGTCAAAAACATACCATCATACTTGTTTATATTCTTATAAAAAGTCTACTAGCAGGTTTTTTTTTCCACTACTAAAATGTATGTGTTTATTATATAAAACAACATTTAAATTTCATATCATCGGATAAATGTAATGTCTAGACAAAAATATCGATGATATTGATTAGAAAGGTTATTTAGGGATATGTTCCAACATTTGTTAGTTATATATTTCGTTGATGGCGATTGCAGTCAGTACTACCTCTATGGAAACAACTCGAATACTACAAAGAATACCAAACAAAACTAAAAGCATACCAAGGAAAAGGCAAAGCTACAGACACCATAAACGACTCCCTATACCTCATAAGCATAGGGACCAACGATTTTCTCGAGAATTACTTCGCTTTTCCTGGCCGTTCTTCGCAGTACTCTGTTGGTCTTTACCAAGATTTTCTAGCTGGAATAGCCAAAGACTTTGTGAAGAAGTTACACGAACTTGGTGCTAGGAAGATCTCATTAGGTGGATTGCCTCCAATGGGATGCATGCCATTAGAGAGAGCCACCAACCTTGGCACGGGAGGCGAGTGCGTTGGACGCTACAACGATATAGCGGTTCAGTTCAACGGAAAGCTTGAGAAGCTGGTTGAGCAGCTGAACAAAGAGCTTCCTGGTTCCAACGTCGTTTTCTCAAATCCCTATGAACCATTTATGCGAATCATCAAGAACCCTTCCTCTTTTGGTAAGTGAACTAACAAATACCGTCATAAATAACTTCATTATCTTCTCTGTTTTATACTATATATGTATTAATTGTTTGAATGGTGGAAAAAAAATGAAGGGTTCGAGGTGGTGGGAGCAGCATGCTGTGCCACGGGGATGTTTGAGATGGGATATGGTTGCCAAAGGAACAACCCATTCACATGTACCAACCCAGACAAGTATGTGTTTTGGGATTCATTTCACCCAACACAGAAGACTAATCACATCATGGCCAATGCTCTCATGAACAGCACATTCGCTCACTTCCTTTAAATGATTTTTTTTTTTTAATGTTTGTATGGAAACTAGATATATATGAGAGTACTTTCATTATTAGGGTGTTTATTATATATAGGGATTGCTTCCCAAGTTCCCATATTTTTGATCCAATAATTAAACAATGCAGTCTGTATGTATTTATATTTCAGTAGACCTATGTTTATTTTTGATCCAATAATTAAACAATGCAGTCTGTATTTCTTATGTGTTAGTTAGCGAAACCTATGTTTATTTTATAAATTATGCCATGGTGTGTGTGCCTAGCCTATGTAACTTATTTTATTATCTTTAGTTATTATCTCTCCAATATATCTGTTTTTCATTGTGAAACTTTTGGGGCGCTGTGTTAATATTTCAAAATTATCAAACATTTGTAACTTTAAACTAGTTTTTTTTCTATAGTAAAAATAATACACTAATACTAGTGCACTATTTACAATACAAAATTATCTACGCGCAAAATAAATAATATATGAATGGTATACCAGTTCTTCACGCCTTCATGTTCCAAAAACATGATTCAACTCTCAGATTTACTATTAAATCTCCTATAGTACTACGAGTGGTTAAAACTTAAAACCCAATTTTTATTTAACAATGTTTAAACGACACCTTACAAGTGTTTGACGACAAAAGAAGAAGAAAAAAGTCGTTCTTAAATAGACTTTTTGTTTTAGCTATTTTTGAACTTAAAATATGATTTTGCTGTGTCAAAGAACATCAAAAGTGAAACAAAGGTTTCCCAACCGCCAATGATGCAACTAAAAGTTATCGTAGAGAGAGTTGACAAACTTTTATATAATAAGATTTATCTTGTAAAGGTATTTATTGATTACTCTTTGATGACCATGTTCTAAATTTACAGCACAAATATATAAGAAAAATAGTCAAATTGTGCAAACTGCAAACTATATCAAATTTTTTATCTTCTACATATGTTTCCATCAGATGGAGAATGAGGTGACGCCACAGTACCTGATTGTTACCAGCAGAAGGATAAGGAGGGTTAGTGTTGCGAATTAACGAGATCAACTGCATAACCTGTTAATTTGCTGCCTCCGAACACAGTGGCAAACCCCCTAATGGCGTAGGAACCATGAATTAATTAGACCAAAACGGCACATATATACTTTTAAACTCTTTTTTCTCCTCCTTACATTTACAGATTTACTTAATTTTTTAAGTCAGCCAACTACACTAAAAATATTACATATGAGGAAAAGAAAATATATAAAATCAAGTCGACAACAAAGATTATATATTTTTTTTTAATATCTTATATAATATGAGAAAGGTTTTCTCAACTTTTGCTAAAGATATGACACTTGGCTTACTATATTTATGACACCTATATTTTTTTGGTTTGGACCTAATTAACTAAATTAGTTTGTATTTTGGACCTAATTAGTTAATTACAGGCCCATGAAACCAAAAAAACAAACCATCAACATTTCCTTTTTCTCTTTTTCAATCAGAAACATATGCAGCCTCCAAGAATCTATAACCACCATATATCAGTTTGTGATTTCTTCTTGGAACTATACCAACATTAAATTAAATTTATGGGTTTCAATTCTAAGGTTTAATTTCTGTGTTTGAATCTTGATTTTCACGGGCACAAACAGAATTAAATTTAAGTAAGATGGTGGGATGGTATTATTTAAGTAAATTAGTTTACTTTTAAAAAAAATATAGAAACCTAAAATTTTGAGCTTACTTCTGGAAAAATTACGTAAGATTGTGAGATGATTTTGATCTAATTCTATAATTATGAACACAATCAGTTATGTTGTGATTTGAAATAATATCATGATTTTATGCACTGCCTTATATCTACCCATTATTTTCCTCAGTTTGTAGTTTTTGTTTGTATTACTATTCATTTTTAACTTATTATTTTGAAACACTTGCAAATTTATGATCATTAATATTTGATTTCAATTTCTTCTCTCCCTTAAAGGCTCAAACATTCTATAAAGTTTGGTTTTCTAAAAACAACCTATTACCATACAAACACATTCTCTTTCAGACTATTGTGAAAACCTTTTTTTTTTTGGTCAAACACTATTGTGAAAACTTAAACACTAAATTTATATTCTGTCCTCAATTCAATCTCCAACAGACAACAAAACACAAGTAACAATAGTAACGTTGTTCGGATCATCCATTTTTGGAAAGTTCCTAACCTTAGAAGAAATATTATCTTACTAAGGCTCTGATTGGTAACGCATGTTACTTATTGCTGTAAAAACTTTAACTTAAAAATTTTAGCTGTAGAGAATTTGACTGTATATGCTTTGACTGTACAAACTTTAACTGTTAAAATTTGATTGGTAACAAACACTTTTTAAAGCTGTAACGGTTACTTTTATTATTAAAAATATTGAAATGATGATATTAATAATGATAATAAAAATAAAATAATAATGATTGAAATGGATCTTAAAAGAAAGAGAAAAAAATAAGAATAATTAATTTATAAAAATAAAATATGTAAAATATATATATATATATATATATATATATATATATATAAACTTGTGGAGAGCTTTATTATTATTTCAATCATATGGAAAATAAGAAAGAGAAAAAATAACTACAGCTTTTTATTATTTATTTTTTAACAGCCAAAAATGTCTCACATTTGTGCCTTTAAAAATTTGTCCGTACAAACTAAAAGAACGAGCAGTTAGACTTTTAAGGCTTTTAAAAATAATAAAGCAGTGTGAAACAACCGACCTTTTTTTTTTTTAATAAATAAATAATAAATAATAATATAATTAAAGAACTACAACTAGTGGTCCCATACCCACTAGCCACCTAACCACATTCACAATCCAACAGCGGAACCACATACCAATAAATATCCAATAAAACAATATCCAATAACCAAATAAGTAATATCCAGCATTAATCCCAAACAGCATAAATCAAACAACCAGCAATCCTAACAATGCTCTAAGACTCAATTCTAGCAACCTAACAATGCCAGATAACCATACAATCAAGTCCCTAGAACATCCTCCTCTTCATTGCCTTTGATTCCACGATCACACTTTGCCTTTACCTGCACCACAAACACAAATTGAGATGCATGAGTATTTGATAAACACTCAGTGAGGCAATCCTCCCATCTACTGGGCTATACACACAAGCAATNATATATATATATATATATATATATATATATATATATATATATATATATATATATATATATATATATATATATATATATATATATATATATATATATATATATATATATATATATATATATATATATATATATATATATATATATATATATATATATATATATATATATATATATATATATATATATATATATATATATATATATATATATATATATATATATATATATATATATATATATATATATATATATATATATATATATATATATATATATATATATATATATATATATATATATATATATATATATATATATATATATATATATATATATATATATAAACTTGTGGAGAGCTTTATTATTATTTCAATCATATGGAAAATAAGAAAGAGAAAAAATAACTACAGCTTTTTATTATTTATTTTTTAACAGCCAAAAATGTCTCACATTTGTGCCTTTAAAAATTTGTCCGTACAAACTAAAAGAACGAGCAGTTAGACTTTTAAGGCTTTTAAAAATAATAAAGCAGTGTGAAACAACCGACCTTTTTTTTTTTTAATAAATAAATAATAAATAATAATATAATTAAAGAACTACAACTAGTGGTCCCATACCCACTAGCCACCTAACCACATTCACAATCCAACAGCGGAACCACATACCAATAAATATCCAATAAAACAATATCCAATAACCAAATAAGTAATATCCAGCATTAATCCCAAACAGCATAAATCAAACAACCAGCAATCCTAACAATGCTCTAAGACTCAATTTTAGCAACCTAACAATGCCAGATAACCATACAATCAAGTCCCTAGAACATCCTCCTCTTCATTGCCTTTGATTCCACGATCACACTTTGCCTTTACCTGCACCACAAACACAAATTGAGATGCATGAGTATTTGATAAACACTCAGTGAGGCAATCCTCCCATCTACTGGGCTATACACACAAGCAATAAGATCTCTACATGCCACAAACAACAATCAATAAAACAAACCAGGCAATATACATAGCATGCAACGACCATCGTAACTGAACAAGGGGTGTCGACCGACACCAGATGGTGTCGATCGACACTGACTATCTGGTGTCGACCGACACCAAACTGGTGTCGACCGACACCCTGCCCGACACTCCCGAAAACCCTAGTTTGCGTCGACCGACACCTCCACATGGCATCGTTCGACACTCGCTAAAGTCCCGAGCCGTCCTCGCGTTGGTGTCGACCGACACCCCAACTGGTGTCGACCGACACCGATGCCGAGCAGCGATTTCCCTCGATCAGAAACTCCGAATCTCGCCTCCAAGCTTCTCCAATCCGCTCCTTGCACTCCCAGAAGCCAAACCCAGCCCAGACAGCAACGAAATATCATAGAGAACTCAAAGAAACAACCACATAAGCACCAAATCACATAGAATCTAGAGATCTTAGCTTAGATAAGCCATGGTCATGCACTCACCTCTTTGCAGGAAGATTCTGACCAACAAGAACGAATTCCCTCACTCCTAGCAAGCTTCTAGCACCTTCCCAGCCTTGGATCTCCCAAGAACAGCAAGGAATCTCTCAATCTCTTCCCAAAAGCTCAAGAACACTCTCTCTTTGTGTTTTCTCTCAAAAACGGCGAATAAGACAAAACAACACGACCCTAGGTCGTTTTCTTCCTTTAAAACTCGATTTAGGGATTCCCTAAACCAACCACGCAAACCGGACAATTAAAATTGAACCGACCAAACCGACCACAATTGGTGTCGATCGATGCCTCACTAGGAGGTGTCGATCGACACCCTTACCAAAATACCAAAATTTGGTTTGCGGGTGTTACACAGTGAAAACATGATTGGTAAAATTTTGGCTTTTAAGACTTTAAATTAATTTTAAAGTCTTTAAAGTCTCTCCCAATCGAGCTAAAATCTCATAACACCCTTTCTATCAAAACAAATTCTCAAAACTCCCTCAAGATGTAGCTTAGTGGTTGTGAGCTCCATGCGCACGCGCGCGCGCCCAGGGTTCGAATCCCACTATGCGCGGTACAACTGGTACAACTAGGAGATATATGGTACAACTATGCGAGGACACTAGAGATGAATTCTCCTCCCAATCAAGCCTAAGTCTTGAAATTTTTTTCCCAAAAATGCAAATTATCTTTACAATTGTTCATCTTTTGATGACTTATGCAATCATTTTAAAACATTTATAAAATAATAAAAATTGCATGTGTATTTGATTTTAAAACAATTTTAATATATAATGATATAATTAGGAAAGAATTACTCAAATGTTATCCAAAAATTGGTTTATTACTCATATCTATAAATCTTTTGAAAATTACTAGAATGTTTAGTGCCATGGGTGTAATTACAATTTACCCCTTAGGTTTTGATTTTCGAATTTGAGTAAAAACTTAAAAAAAAAATACACATCAGCAAATTAAAATAGACATCATTCTCGATTTTACATGTCACTAAACAATTTTTTTTTCAGAATCCACAATTACAAAAACCACAGATCTAAACATGGTTAAACCAATCTTTCACTAAACCCTAAAATTTTTTTAACCTTGAGTTAGTCATCATCTCAGCCTCCCTCACCCCCATTATAAATTGGAGACTTCGTCTTCTTCATTTTTCACAAATCTCTTTCGTCCCTCACTGTTAAACCCTAGATCTTCTTCTTCTTTCTCAAAATCTTTCAATGGCGTCCGCATATGTTGAGTTCCGGTGCTTCGTTGGAGGTCTAGCCTGGGCCACCGATGACAGAGCTCTTGAGACAGCCTTCTCTCAATACGGCGACGTTGTTGATTCCAAGGTCTGTTACACGCCGAGATCGGACTCCGAGTGATCATCCCCGACGGATCTGTTCCGATCTTGTGTTTGTCTGTTACTTGATTCGGTTACTCTGTTACTATTCGTTCGTTCTTTGTTACTACTACTGTTACTTGTTTTTTCTCTAATCGGTACGTTCATCAACGATCCTGCCTTCTTTGCTTGTGTTTTATCTCCAACTCGGTATGATTTGCTTCCCTAGTTACTTCAAGCGTTTACTTTGTTTGCTAATTCGTATGGGATTTGATTCCTATGTGTTCCTTCTCTTTAGAGAGCTTGCAATCCAGATTGCTGAGCAGTTTGAAGCTCTAGGAGCTGATATAAGTCTTAGGTGTGCTGTGGTAAGCTCATGCTTTTAACTATGTTTACCCTATTTCAAATATGCCTGTTATAACAATGGCTTAAAACTGAATATGTTTCCTGATTTTTTTTTAGCTTGTTGGAGGTATAGACAGGATGCAACAAACTATTGCTCTTGGGAAACGGCCTCATGTTATTGTACGTTTTTCTGTTCTAATCTTATGGTCATTTGTTTGAGTCACTGCAGTTATCCTAAGTGAACCTAGTAGCTAACTATGGTATGTTGTTTCATAGTAGCTAACTATGGTATGTTGTTTCATAGGTTGCAACAGCTGGAACCTTTCTCTTGATAGTGTTGTGGTTTTAATCGATCAAACTGTCTCTCTATAATATTTTGGAGTGGAAGATTTAAAGGAACAATTTATTAAGGTCACTGAATTTGTTTTGTCCTTCTAGGTTCGTAAACTTCAAAGGGCATGTTTGAGGAATCCTGTGAAGGTATGAAAACATGAGATAAATTGATTTCTTTTGTCACAGCAATCATAGTTTGAGACTTTGAGGTATAACAATTGTATATGTTCTTTGCTTTCTTCCAGATTGAACTGCCTCCAAATACTCCACAGTCGATACTCTTAAGCAGCAGTATCGGTTTGTTGCTGCTAAATACAAGGTACCTTAACTACATAACAAAACGTAGTAAACAGATAATAGGAAGACAAAGTCTTATCATTGTTGGAGAGAGTTCAAGATGCAAAAAAGTTATCCGCAATGGTATATTTACTCTGCACTTTTACTACTACATGTAAGAAGGTTTAGATGTTTTTGCTTTTAACTTCAATTATTAACTGAAATATCTGTTTTTTGTGTGTGGCAATTTATGTTATAGAATATGAAAGAATCAGGAGGTAGGAAGAAGAGAAGGGGAGAAGATGATGAAGAGAGAGAGGTTCGTAGGAGGTAACAAGGACAGAGGTGATGGCAAAGACAAGAAATCTTCTAAGAAGTTCAAACGGTAAAATGGCTCTGTTTCTATTGTTTCCCGGCAACTCCACTCACCAAAATTTTGAATTCAAGTTTTGCATATGAACTTGGATAATTTAATCAATTTTTGTACTCGTAATTTGTATTTTCTTTTCTTTTTTGCACATTATTATTATACCATCACATTTACACTCTAAATATAGTTTGTGACTATGCTCAGTTCGAGATGAATTGTACTTGGGGATGTAAAGTTATGGCTGATTTGTCTATTTTCAAAGTTATGGCTGACTTACAGTTAAGTTACAGCTGAGTTATATACTTCACACGCCTGAGTTATGAATTAGTTATTAGATATTAGTACATATTCTTCTTTCTTTCCTAGGTCTTTTGTTTTATCAGATTCCTAATAAATTATCTAATGAAAACGTCTCTCGATGTCACAAAAAGTGTTGTTGGGGAATCGCGAAAAATTACTAATTCTGTGTCTGTTCAGATCCACACATAACAAATATATAAAGTTAGCTTTTCTCACAATATATTATTCAAATTAATTAAAAATTTTGAATTCTAATTGCGAATAAAAGAAATAAAAAGTATTTTTCAAATAGTTAACTGATATGGCTGATTTATCGACATAAACGGTTGACTTATGAAATATTGGTAAATTAGAATTATTATAACTCAAAATTAAAATATAGAATGAAAAAATGAATATTACAATCATTCTAAGCAATAAAAAGTAATAATTATAGACAAAGATTGATTTTTACACGGTCTGATCAAAATGTGTAAAACATTCAAAATATGACATTTAGGGGTTAGGGTTAGGGTTAGGGTTTGAGGTGTAGTGTTCATATTTCCAACATTATGGGTTTTAATATAACAGTTTGATTTTGGTTATATTGTGTTTAGTTTAAGGTGGTAATTTGGATATACTAATATGATAACCATTTTAAAATTTAAAAATTTTTGAAATTACTTTTCGGTTATTTCCGGTTATGTGTCGGTTAAATGAACATATAACCATAAATAATCTAAATGTTACCCAAATTAGGTCGATTAACTTAATATAACCGATAGCAAGCCGAATATAACCGTAACTAACCGAAAATAATGGAAAAAATAGTTTCCGGTTTGGTTCGGTTTGGTCGGTTATTTAGTCATTCTAATTTGAGGGTTGGCTGAGTTATTGTAAAGTTATGGCTGAGTTATCGTTTAGGGTCTTCTCAATAATATGAAAACGTATTCTTCTTTCCTGGGTCTTTTGTTCTGTCAGATTCCTAATAAGTATTAAAACGTCTCTCGATATTACAAAAAGTGTTGTTAGGGAAGCGCGAAAAATCACTAATTCTGTGCCTGCTCAAATTCACATGCATAATAAATTCATAAAGTGAGATTTTTATCACAAGATATTATTGCAAATAACATCTGGGTCTTTTGTTCTGTCAGATTCCTAATAAGTATTAAAACGTCACTCGATGTCACAAAAAGTGTTGTTAGGGAAACGCGAAAAATCACTAATTTTGTGCCTGCTCAAATCCACACGCATAATAAATTCATAAAGTGAGCTTTTTATTACAAAATATTATTGCAAATAATTAACTAATTATTATTCGAATTTAGAATTTTATTTTTCTAAAAGTATTTCTCCAACAATTGAATATTAAAATTATTATAACTCAAAATTTAAATTTAGAATGGAAATATGTCTATTATTAGGTTAACAGATGATTTCACGCCAAAATATCGCTTTACGGCTGAGTTATAACCATTGCGGGAAAACGAAAGGTCATGTGACGGCTGAGTTATAATCATTACGGGAAAACGAAAGGTCATGTGACGGCTGAGTTATAGTGAGTTATGGCTGAGTTATCACAAGAAACAATCTGAAAGTAAATTGATGATATATATGACTTTACGGCTGAGTTATAATATATCCTTTGTAAAATTGTTAACTCAAAAGATTATTCAACATCATGAAAATTTTCATGAGTTAAAGATGTGGTAAGTTGAGTTATCTATTTTTTTTAATAAAAAAACGAAAATTCAGTTATATAATACAAACAATTATTTTTTTCGTTTTTATTTAATTTATATATCCAGAAAAATAATTTTTATTGTTTCTTTTATTTAATAACCTTTTTAATTAGTTATTTTATTTCTCCTAAATTATTATTTTTTATTATAATATTGAAATGAAAATAGACATAGACCTAAATTTTATTCAAAAATGTTACCAATCACTAACAAAACTAATTTTTTTGAAGTTGAGTTTGAATAATCATGTGTTATGGTTGATGTACAAGTTTGAGGTATATCCTTTGTAAAATTGTTAACTCAAAAGATTATTCAACATTATGGAAATTTTCATGAGTTAAAGATGTGGTAAGTTGAGTTATTTATTTTTTTTGTATAAAAAAACGAAAATTCAGTTATATAATACAAAAAATTTTTTTTTTTCGTTTTTATTTAATTCATATATCAAGAAAAATAATTTTTACTGTTTTTCTTTTATTTAATAACTTTTTTAATTAGTTATTTTATTTCTCCTAAATTATTATTTTTTATTATCATTTGAAATGAAAATAGACATAGACCTAAATATGATAAGATTTTAAATATTATGGCATGCATGTAGTTAATTTTTTAATTTGCAATGTAACAAAGAAGTTTAGTTAACAATGTAACTCAGCCACAACATGAAAAACATTACAGTAATTAAAAAGCAAAAAAAATTGCTGCCAAACTCAGCCGCTTCATCAACTGAAAATATGTAACTCAGCCGTATCGTTTGATAAGTCAGCCGTAACTGAATAACATTCTAGTAATTAATCTTTTGCTAATAAGTCAGCCGTCAAACGGCTGAGTTGTCGATAAGTCAGCCTATGACAGCTGAGTTATAATTTTTTTACCATAACTCAGCCGTAACAACATCTCATAAGTCAGCCGTTTTTCATAACTCAGCTAGTCGGAAAATGGTAACTCAGCCGTGTCGTAGTGATAACTCAGCCAAAATTTTGATAACTCAGCAGTGTCGTATTGATAACTTAGCCAAAATTTTGACAACTCAACCATCTGGTGAAAACTCAGCCATAAGGACGGCTGAGTTATGCGCATAACTCAGCCAGATTTAATAAGTCAGCCGTAACGCTTGGCTGACTTATGAGCATAACTCAGCCAGATTTTCATAAGTCAGCCGTCCGCTCTTACTCAAATGTTTTTCGATAACTCAGCCACAACATACCTATAACTCAGCCGCAACATACTCTGTAACGCGTTACGGCTGAGTTATGGTTACATGTCAGCGATTTCTGACGTGGCGTCTGACGTGACAATGGTATTTTTGTAATTACGTTTTTTCTGGTAACATAAAACAGGGGCACGCTGGGTATTTTGAAAATACCCGAAACATTCTAGTAATAAAAAAGTTTTTAGTAGATTCTGGTAATATTACCTAAAATGAGTAACATTTGAGTAATTCACCCTATAATTAGATACAATTAAAATAGATAATGATTTGAAGTTTTAAAAAATAAAACATGTGTCAGATTCTTAGAATAAGAGTTGTAAAAAACCTTACTATATCATATCATCTAATAATAAAATCAGGTTTTCTTTTGGCAAGCTTCAAAAGGTTTCATTTGATGCTCTTTTCTTTCACAAGTGTCATTTTGTTTCTTTAAATTTTTAGTGTAACAAATTTATTCAATTGAATTTACATAATAAAAATTTCGCTTAACAAATAATTTGATGATTACATAGTTTAAGGATATGAGATTATAATATATATATATATTTGGGTTGTATAGGATAATGTCAAGTAATACATGGCTATTTTAATTCCACACCTTAATATAAATAATTCACATGATCTTGATATTACATTATTTATTTCATTTTTAATGCATTTAAAATAAACTAAAGTATATTTTAATAAAAATTACTAAATAACTAAATGAGAATTGAATATATTTAAACAACATACAATTTTAGTTATAAATTCACAGTAATGTAGTTTATAGAAATATATTAATATTTAATAATTGTATATCTATAACTCTCACTTAGTTTATGTGACTTATATAACAATGAAATACTCCCTCCGTTTTCATTTAGTTGTCAGTTTAGGGGGTTTTCAATGAAAACTAGAATTTCACCCGCGGTACATCGCGAGACTAAATTTTAAATTATTGTATTTTAAATAATAATTTTTAATTTATTTACTTTTCAAATTCTCAATTAATTAAATTTTGTCTAATTAATTTAGAAAGTTTGTTTAGAATTTTTTTCTTCTTCTTACGTTTTATAAAGTTTATAACCTAATTACATTAGATTTGTTATTAGATAGAATATAAAATTCTAGATTTGTTTTGTTCTCTAGAAGTAAACAGAGAGGTATATGCCTATATAGTATGTTGGTGTATATTTTTATGTGTATTTTTTTTGTCGGAATATTAAGAATGTGTTATAGTATGTGTAATATTTTGTAGTTCATATACTAAATAATTTATAAGTTAATTTTCAAAACTATGATTACAAATCTATAGTATGTATGAGATAAACTAATAGTTTTAGTGTTGGTTTTATAGTCTAAACCCGCCATGCTAGGCGGGTGAGGCAACATGTTCAAAAAAATTTAATCCGCAAAAAATCTGTGACAACCCGTCCTGTGACCTGCATCAATTGGTGACAACTTGTCCTGTGGGAAGGTTGTTAAAGGGTGAGGACCAGGGTTCGAGGAACGCCTGGCGCACCAATAACCTACTGGTGGATTGGGATATCCACAGTGATGGGTTAGGATCGATACCCTGCAGGGCCAGCTTGGAGTCTGTTGGGACAACTAGCGGGGGGCTAGCAGGGTCCACGGATGGTCCGTTGGGGCAGCTAGCGGGGGGCTAGTGGGGTCCGCAGGACGGGTTGTCACAAAATCATTATACGAAACCCGTGAAAATAAAATTAGTTTTAAATACGTAATAAAAATAAAGATAAATCTGTGAGCAAACAATATCTTTTATATTTTCTTATTATTCCTTGAATAAGATATCAAATTGAATGGTAAATATGTTTGTTACCTTTTTAAAATCATACAGTTAGTTTTTTCTGAATGATTGTTTAAATTCAAAATTTATGTAGAACAATTACACCAAAATTAATGGCATTTGCTCCTATAACAATTACACCAAAATTTATGTAGAACAATTACACCAAAATTAATGGCATTTACTCCAAAATTAATGATTGTTTCTACAAATAATCTGATTTTTTTTTTTGGTAAGGATAAACAATCTAAATTGTGTATGAAGAAAACATTGTTTTGTAAAATTGGAAACTTAATATTAATTAAATTAATTATAAACTTAATATTTAATGTTAAATCTTGTTTAGGAGTGGTTTAGATTGTTTTGGAAATTTCTTTAGGATGAGAAATCTTGTTTTCAAAAACAGAAATTTAATATTAATTAATTGGAGGAAAAAAAGAGAAAAAATATTAATTAATTAAATAAAAAATAAATAAATAATCAATACTAATGACATGATTGTAAATAAGTATGAACTTCAGGATTTATTTCATAAATGTCTTCAAAAATGTATATATTGATGTTAAGTTTATCCATGCTGTTTTAATATTTTGATCAATAAAAATTAATATAAAGATTAGTGTATTTATTACCCAATTAAATAATAAAATTTCTATATGTTTTAAATTACAATTTTTCTTATAATAAAAAAATACACACTTTACTAAGGGCATCCTTAATAGGAGAACTTTTTTTCATGTTCTTAGATTAAATATATTGTGTAAATAATCTAAGATCAGTTGTTAAGATCATAGGTTAAAAAAATGGGGGAACTAATTATGGTGTTCTTAGAATAAATATAAAGTGAAATAATGTAAGATCAGTAGTTAAGATCTTTTGTTAAAAAACTAGTTTTTGGGAGAACATGTTTAAGATCATAAGATTTAATAATATAATATTCATAAACATTTTACAAATTATAAAAACTTAAAAAATAACATTTAAATTGCTTACTTATAAACTTGAAATTAAAATGTAAAAAAAAACTAACATATTACATATTACCAAATTTATTCCATATATGCTCTATCAAATCCTCCTTTAATTTCTGATGTGCTTGTCGATCACGAACTATTGTATGACCATCACCTAAACCCTCAAGATTTGTAGACATATTTACTGAAAACGAAAGATCCGGACTAATTCCGGTTCCATCTTCTTGTTGGAATTCATGTGCGTCATAGAGTGTGTATGAATCTCGTTCATCCTCGACAATCATATTATGGAGTATGAGACATGCTCTCATAATATATGCAATCTTACCCTTTGACCATAAAAGAGATGGATTTTTAATCATGGCGAATCTAGATTGCAGGAGTCCAAATGCACGCTCAACATATTTTCGTGCACCTTCTTGTTTTTCTGCAAACAAATGATGTTTCGGATGTTGTGGTTGTGGGATGGATTTAACAAATGTCGCCCATTCCGGGTAAATACCATCCGTCAGATAGTAAGCCAAATTATATTCATTTCCGTTGACATAGTACGTAACTTCGGGAGCTCGACCGTAAATAATGTCATTAAATACTGGTGATTGATCAAGAACATTTAAATCGTTACAAGTACCTCGAGCTCCAAAAAATGCGTGCCATATCCAAAGATCTTGTGAAGCTACCACCTCCCAAACTATTGTTGGTTTACCGGTGCCTCGTGAATACATTCCTTTCCAGGCGGTTGGGCAATTTTTCCACTTCCAATGCATACAGTCGATGCTCCCAACCATCCCGGGAAAACCCCGCAGTTCTCCGTAAAAGAGTAGCCTTTGAAGATCCGCTTGTGTGGGTCGGCGTAGGTATTCAGCGCCAAACAAGTCAACTATTCCGACGACGAAATGTTCCAAACATTTACGAGAAGTCGATTCAGACATACGTAAATATTCGTCAACCGAGTCCGCCCCTAGCCCATATGCTAGTAATCGAATTGCTGCAGTACATTGTTGTAGCGGTGAGAAACCATTCCGGAAAGTTGCATCCTTTTTTGGTTTAAAATATGGAACTTCTTCACTGAGACGATTCACAATACGCAAGAACAATGACTTGTTCATGCGAAACCGTCGGCGAAATNTGGCGAAATTGCTTCGTCGTGTAAGTGGGATTATCACTAAAATAATCGTTCCACAAACGTTCGTGGCCTTCTTCCCGTTGTCTTTCGATATGAGTACGTATATTATTTTCCTCTGGAATTTCCTCTTCAGCAGCTTCAAATTGATTATTAAATTGCTCTTGGAAAAATTGGTTCATACTATCACTATTTCGATCATAATGATAGTGAAAATTGTTAAAATTGTTGGAAGAAGATGCCATAGCAATGAAGAAGAGAAAGAATTATTTGTTTTGGGTGAGAAGGAATGAAATATTTTATTTTGGTTAGAGAAAGAAATATTTGTTGTTGTAGAGAGAAGCAAGGAGCAAGGAGGAAATGTTTGTTTTGGTGCAAGGAGCAAATGTTTGTTTTTGATGAAAAAACCTTGTGCTCTTCTCATCTCATATATACAAGTGATGAAACTAAAATCCAAAGAAACAATGTCATGTTTCTCGGGTTCACATACGACTACATAGCAACATCCACACATAATTCACGACAACATTCACGGGTTCACATACAACCAGTGATGAAACTAAAATCCAAAGAAACAATGACGACTACATAGCAACATCCACACATAATTCACGACAACATTCACGGGTTCACATACTATCAAACTACCCTAAACAAAAATCCAAACAACATCCACACATAAACATCACGGGTTCACATACTATCAAACTAGGGTTGCCGTGGTCAGTCACGGGTTCACATACTATCACACATCCGAAAGCAAACAACATCCACACATCACGATCATTACTTGAGCTGGTTCACGTGGTCAGTCAGCTGTATCACTCAGTCCTTGAGCTGGATCACTTGATCCTTGAGCTGGATCACAAGTACCTTCAGCTTGATCATTTGGTCGTTGAGCTGTATCACTTGTTCGTTGAGCTGGTCTAGTTGAGCTGGTTCAATTGTTTGTTGAGCTGGTTCGTTGAGCTGGTCCAGTTGAGCTGGTTCAATTGTTCGTTGAGCTGGTTCCGGAGGGTTGTGAATCCAGTCGCAGGAGCTGGTTCGTTGAGCTGGTTCCGGAGGGTTGTGAATCCAATCGCAGTAGCTGGTTCGTTGTGCTGGTTCCGGAGGGTTGTGAATCCAATTGCTCTTGCTGGTTCCGGAGGATAGTAACAAGTCTCAGCCTCCTCTTCAGACTCAGTACTATAGTCTAATGGGCTGTTTATACCATAGTCATATTCACGGTCCATTTCTTCTTTCAACCTGAAACCGAAACACATATATAAGTTCATGAAATTGATATGGATTAACATATAGCATATTAACATTGATATGGATTCACGGGTTCTAAACATTGAACAACAAACATAAACATTGATCCATTCTAAATATTGAATCAAATATAAAACATACACATTCATGAAAAACATATAGCATAAACAAAGAAAAAGGGATTCATTAAAAACATAGAGACCATAAAAACATAGAGACCATAGTTAAACATGGATTCGCTTAGACAACAAACAAACAAGACGGATTCGTCTAGTTAGAATAGTTCCGCCATTAGCTTCTTCTTCAATGCTTTTTCATCATTGTCTAGGGTTTCATTCTTGGCAATGAGAGTGTCAAGAATGGACATCTTTTGGAGTTGTTTCATGCCCTCTAAATCCTTCTGTTTTATCTCCCACATGTGATTAAACTCCGCAGATGGTGCAGCCTTCTCTTTGCCTTTGTTCCTCACTCTTTTCGTTGCCTTGATGCCCGCGGGTCTGCTCTCCTGCTCACCAAAGACAGAACCCGTAGATGGTGCAGCTTCATCAGCTTTTCTCTTGTTAGAACTGGTTGTCTTCGGAGTGGGGTTCATACCCTCGAGACTTGTCCCTTTCTGTTCATAGCGTAGAACATTCCAAGCATACTCCATACTGAACTTGGTCTTGTACAAGTTAGTGTAGATTTGGTGAGCATTTTGTAAAACATCTAGATCGTTCATCCCACTAGCTCTCTCACTCTCTGCCTCTGCAAAAGCTCCACAGAACTTGCTCACATCCTTACTGATCTTTTGCCACCTTTGTCTACAATGGTCAGGGCGCCTAGGCTCAGCACCATCACAGACATGATTACTTGTTTCGTAGTAGTCTCCTATACGGATCCAAAAGGACCCTGACTTTTGCCCATTCCCAACTACTGCATCCTTCGATGTGTTTAACCAGCCGCTTATTAGGACTAAGTCATCTTGGGTGGACCATAGCCTTCTCTCCCTTCGCTGTTCTGCTGTCTCTTCTGTTTGACTAGGAGCTTGACTCGGCTGTGAACTCGGCTGTGAACTTGGTTGTGAACTTGGCTGTGAACTTGGCTGTGAACTCGGAAGTGAACTTGGTTGTGAACTAAAATAAGGAATTTGAGAGGAACCAATGTTTACATTGGAAGCAAAGCTGTCATATGGGAAGTTAAGAAGGCTAAAGTAGTGTTGAGACTGATTGTTAGGAGTATTGTTTGATTCCATAGCAATCAGAATTAAACAAAGAAAAGATATTGTTCGAAGGTGGATGATAGAAGAGAAGTAAAAGTTATGATAGATTAGAAGAAAGAAGCCAACAATAAGGTTGATAGAAGAGAAGTAAAACAAGATGGACTTAAGCAAAGCGGTTGGACGTAAATATAGAGAACTTAAGAAGCCATCATTTAATCAAAAGTTAGGAGTTGTTAGGGAGTTTTAATTGTAAATAACAACAACCTACTTCAGTCAAATCAGAAGTAAATAAAAGTCATTTACTATTTTTCAAAGTAAATCATTCATAGATTTGTTAACTACTCAACTATATTTGGTGAAGCATTCATAAGTTTCAAACCATTCAAACCGATTTCAAAAGTATCACAAGTTTGAAAATTTTTGACAGTTTCACAAGTTTGAAAATTTGTGACAGTTTGAAAAGTTTAAAATTTTTTGACAGTTTTAAAAATAGCAGACAGTTTCACAAGTTCTTACACACACTCAAACCTACAGAACAAAACTACAATCACAACGACTAGTCAAATCTAACCAAAACTAAGAGACATACAAACAAACCAAATGATATAACATCCGACACTACAAAACGAAACCAACACCAAACCAAAACAAAGATGGTGAGACATACAAACCAAAACAAAGAAACACTTACTTGACAACAACAATGTCTAACATCCGACACCACAAAACAAAACCAAAACCAAACCAAAACAAAGATGGTGAGACATAAAGACCAAAACAAAGAGACACTTACTTGACAACAACAATGTCTAACATCCGACACCACAAAACCAAACCAAAAGCAAATATAATCACAGAATAAACACTAATATCACAACTCAAATCAGGAAACCAACCTTGCGACTAACCTTTAACTTTCGAGCAAACACAGGTTTCTTGAAGAATCCGATTTAACTTCCACTAGTTGACCTCACCTACAAACCTCCGAAACAAAGAAATTTCAAGTTTAATTCATCAGTTTTATTGTTGATACAAAAATCAAAATACAACTCTCGGAATTCAATCATAGATAGATATAGATTAATTCCAAATCCTATACTATAATCGTATAATGATTAATCCCAAATCCTATACTAAACTGAAACCTAATTGTTAACCCTAAACCGAAATCTTACAGATTTGAGATTAACCCTAAATCGATAAAACCTAATTCAAAGATTGAAAGAGGAAACGACTGTGACAAACTTTCTCTGTATGACCGGAGATTTGTCCGACAAAGGAGAGGAGGAGACAAAGGCGTTTCGAGTTTGATTTTGGTTTCGATTTGCCAAAAGCCGGATAAAGGAAACGACGAAGACAAGGACGGAATAGGATGGAAGTAGCTTCTCTCCTTTCGATTTTGGTGTTTCAATTGCCGAAAAACAAAGCTTCGGCGGCGACTATGGCGAGAACGAAGCTGTCGCCGTTTTCGCAAGAGAAACAAACCCTACACACGATTTCGTGCGAATGAAAGAAATGAAAAAATAAAAAATACTCAATTTTTTTTCGACCAATCAGAAGAGAGGAAGAATATTGGAACATCCTTTGGATCAGTTCTGAACCAAGATCAAAAATATTGATCTAAGCCCACTGTTACATATTTTTATTATTTATTGGGTTTAGACAGGGGGAAAATTATCCCATTAAAAATGACCTAACACTCATATCTCAAATCTCATATAATATTTTTATTTAACTATTATCTTCACTAACAATCATTACTCAGTAAACAGATAATTTCCAAAATCACAAAAAAAATTCAAAAAAAATGTAAACTAAATCCGTGGTACTACTAGTAACTAATATGGAAAAGAAAAAAGAAACCTACGGAGAAGATAAGCAAAGGCAGTATAATCATCCGTCGCCGCCTTAATTCTTACATCAATTGCACATCAATTTCTCATCTTCTCTGTGAAGGGGTATTTTCCCCCCGTTTGTTTCGATGAATTCGAATCTGGATTTGTAGTTCAATCGATATCTAGTAAGAATCTGAAGCTTTTTCTCTTTCTCGAATTTGATGAGTCTTAGTGATAGTGATGATGTTCTTGATTCTATAGAGTAGAGATTGATGATCGTGTAGAGAAAGCTTGAACCTTTTAAGGTTGGGATTAAATTGAAACTTTATGCTACTGTTTCTTGAACTCTTCTCTTTTCATTTTTCATGTTTCAGGTGGTGATGGGTTCAATGGATCATCTTCCAGATGAGGTTCTTATCAAAATATTGTCTTCTCTTCCAACAAAAGAAGCTGTTTCAACCTCTGCTCTCTCCAAGAGGTGGAGGACTCTGTTTACTTACAATCTTAGTCTTGACTATGACAACTCCACCATCCTTCTGCAATCCCGGAAGCGTAAACAGAAAATGCGCAGTACCGCCGAGAGTTTCCGGGATTTCGTGGATAAAACATTGGCTTTACAAGGTGGTAAACGTATGAAGTCCTTCTCACTGAAGTTTAAAGAAACACTTGGAGATGAAAACAGTGTGGCTGATGTTAATCGCTGGATACTTCATGCCCTTTTCCACGGTGTCTCTGATCTCCATCTACGGATAGGTACTAAGAAGCGGGCTTATTTTCCAAACGAAATCTTCACCAGCACCACACTGGTTAAGCTGTCAATGGTAGCACAATGTTACACCTCTTTGCTTCCTTTGAATATATCACTCCCCGCACTAAAGGTTCTCTTCCTTGATTCAAGTTGGTTTGACTCTACTTGTTTCCGTAATGCGCTTATCCCTGCTTGCCCTGTACTTGAGGACTGCACCATTTATCAAAAAGCTCGTTCAATGGGAATGCCATACGCCATATCCAGCAAAAGCATTAAGAGACTCTCAGTTACCTATAACTGTCCTTTATTTGTTGCTTATGGCATTGAATTATTTAACACACCCGGTGTTGTCGACCTTTACTACTCTGACCATGTTCGGCATTGTTATCCAAATTGTCATTTGGATTCAGTTGCCAAAGCTACACTGGACATTCATTTCTTAGATGATAATGCTGCTGATGTCACAGAGCTCCTCACTGGGATACGCAACGTCAAGAGCCTTCACTTGACTTCTTCTACTGTCGAGGTCAGTTTCAGTGTATGGTTCTCTCATCTTCTTTATGGTTAACAGGAACACTTTTTTTTTGTGTGTGTGTGTGTGTGTTTCAGGTGATTTTGTTATGCTGCAAGGGTGGAATACCAATGTTCGAGAACCTCGTTAAGTTGGAGTTTTCGGGTAGAACACGAAAGTGGAAATTTCTTCTGCCACTTCTGCTGGAGTGTTGTCCAAACCTAAAAACTCTGGTTCTCTCGGTATGAAACAAACCCTGAACGAATCGATCTTACTTTATATATACGACTTTGGCATGAAATTAAAGTAGCCCTCTCCTCTTAATGCTTCAGGGTCTGGATCAAAATTGGTTAGAGGGGATTCACATTCCTCCAAATAATCAAGTAAAGATGCTGAGTATCATGCACTATCGAGGAACTACGCGCGAGCTGAAGTTCATGAGCCATTTCTCAGCGAGGATGAAGTGTCTTGAAGTTGTGAAAATTCATGTTGCACCTCGGGTGGATGACTCCAAAAAGGTGCAACTCACAGAAGATCTGTTGAAGCTTCCCACCACAACTTCATCCAATCTCAATGTTCAAGTCATGTGATGATATCATTCATAAGTTATTGTTATATCTTCAAACATCAAATATTTTGTTTTCAGTGATTTATGATTTATCATTGGGAACAAAGAAAAAAAAACAACTTATTAGTTACCATGTTTAGGGGTTGCTGAGGTATATTGCTCCATAAGATATGGCTTCTTGAACAACTGTGGTTTCTATTATGAGTACCTTTAAAAGTTTGTAATCTTGTATTCTCCAACAACTTTGGCAATGGCTTTTATGTTATATCCTCTTTGTCAAATGCAGCTTAAACGACTCATAGTCTCATACAATTTCAATTCATTTGAATCGTCAAAGTCGCAAAGACTTTAAAATACATCAGATGGAAACAATCTATGAAAATCATAAGTTTCTTTAGTTAACTTCTCGATTGGTTTTGCGTGCGACTTTATGACAAAATTATACTTTAACAAAAGGGTCGGAGATCTATACTAGTATTTTTGCAGCAGTTTTTGCTCAAAAATACTAATAAAGAAAGTTTTAGCAATTAATGCTACTAATATAATTAATTCTGTTAACCTCTAACAATTTTATATGGACCTCTTAATATTTTATGGGCCTCTTGATAATTCATAATTTAAGAGCCTCCATCTATTTAGGTTGTAAACAAAACAATGTCCAAAATTTCATAGGACCCGCGAAAATATACTCTTTTGCTAATAATCTAAATAAAATTTCCGGAAAATGAAATTGTAGACAAAATTTCCGGAAAATTACATTGCAATAACTATGACATTAATGATATTCTCAATTGCCAAAATGATTCTGAATACAAATGAGTAGACTCTTGATTTATAAGGCATTCAAACTTTTAAAACTTTTATTTGGTTTATTCCGCTTCTTTATTTTAAAGATTTTTAAAAAGTTAAATATGATAATATTATACCGTAGATACACAATAAATATTAAAAGTTAAGATGATATAATGTGAGTTAAAATATCTCGGGACGGGGTTATATAGCAGGACGGGTTTTATCGATATTTATATAAAATAAAAATAGCAGTAATTCGGTGTTACACGGGTAAAACATCGTTTCATTATTTTGTTAACACTGTCAGTATCAGAAAATAGACATATATCTATACAAAAAATAAATTATATTGCGGTATTATATAGTTTATTTAACAATTATTATATAATTATAATATATTTAACCAACAAATACAATTTATAATTTTAATATTTTAATTATAAATAATTTTGCTCCGCGGTGTACTGCAAATCCTAATCTAGTTGATAAATTATATAATCTTGCGTACTAGATTTATAATCGTTGCGTTGCGCGGTACTATAATTTTTTTTACTATTAATTCAAAATATTGAATATAGATATAACATTTTTTTCACAACTAATTCTTTCTTTACAGTATTTCCAGTATATACTAGTCATTTCTTGCGTCTACTCTCTTTTTATATTATATAATCTTACTTATAATATATCAATTATGAAGATATATCATAACTATTTTTCATTTTCTAATACTCTTTTTTTTATCAGTTGAGTGATCGTTACTTATTAACGTAGAGATTCGGAGTTTTTGATCGAAGGAAATCGCTGCTCGGCAACGGTGTCGGTCGACACCAGTTGGGGTGTCGGTCGACACCAACGCGAGGACGGCTCGGGACTTTGGCGAGTGTCGATCGATGCCATGTGGAGGTGTCGGTCGACACAAACTAGGGTTTTTCGGGAGTGTCGGGGAGGGTGTCGGTCGACACCAGATTGTCAGTGTCGATCGACACCACCTGGTGTCGGTCGACACCCTTCTTTCAGCTACGATGGATCGTTGTATGCTTTGTATATTGCCTGGTTTGTTTTACTGATTGTTGTTTGTGGCATGTAGAGATCTTATTGCTTGTGTGTATAGCCCAGTAGATGGGAGGATTGCCTCACTGAGTGTTTATCAAATACTCATGCATCTCAATTTGTGTTTGTGGTGCAAGTAAAGGCAAAGTGTGATCGTGGAATCAAGGCAATGAAGAGGAGGATGTTCTAGGGACTCGATTGGATGTTGTCTGGCATTGCTAGGTTGCTAGAGTTGAGTCATTAGAAACATTGCTAGGTTGCTGGTTTCATGTTTCTTGTTGTTTGGTATTGGGATATTGCCTTTGCTATAATATCGGATTGTTATTGGTTATTATTGGTTTATTATTGGATATTGATTTATGTTATTCCGCTGTTGATTGTGAATATGGTTAGGTGGCAAGTGGGTATGGGACCACTAGTTGTAGTTTATTTATATATATATATTATTTATTATTTATTAAAAAAAAAAGGGTCGGTCGTTTCATTTTGGTGTCAGAGCCCTTACGGTTCTAGGTTTAAGTTCACTAGGTTTCTGTTGTGATGTTTGGGATTGCATGTCTTGATTGATTATGTGAGTTAGTCAATTGTGTGCGGCATGGAGTCCTAGAACATCCTNACCGGTGAGCGTGCCAGGGGTGCTGGGAACCCAGGTGTGGGGTTGTAGCAGGTGGAGCCCAGGGTCGAGATGATCGCTTGG
>NC_025699.1:18578302-18580606 GCF_000633955.1 Camelina sativa
TACTACAGGAGATTTGTGCAGGGGTTTGCAAGCAGAGCACGTCCTATTACTAAGTTGACAGGGAAGGACGTTCCTTTTGTCTGGTCAGAAGAGTGTGAGGAAGGCTTTGCAAGCCTGAAGGAGATGTTGACTACTGCGCCAGTGTTGGCTTTGCCTGAGCAGGGAGAACCCTATGTGGTTTATACAGATGCATCTAGAGTTGGTTTGGGTTGTGTTCTGATGCAGCATGGGAAGGTGATTGCCTATGCTTCGCGGCAGTTGCGGGTGCATGAAGGCAACTATCCTACTCATGATTTGGAGATGGGTGCTGTAGTTTTTGCCCTGAAGATTTGGAGATCTTATCTTTATGGTGCAAAGGTACAGGTGTTTACAGATCATAAGAGCCTGAAGTATATATTCACTCAGCCTGAGCTGAATTTGAGACAGAGGCGGTGGATGGAGCTTGTGGCAGATTATGATTTGGAGATAGCCTATCATCCTGGTAAGGCTAACACTGTTGCAGATGCTCTGAGTCGGAAGAGGGTAGCTTCGGCTCAGGAGCAGGAGATGGAGTCTCTGGTAGGGGAGATCAGTGCTTTGAGCTTGTGTGCTGTTTCACAGGAACCGTTGGGTTTGGAAGCAGTAGATAGAGCAGATCTTCTGAGTAGAGTGCGGTTGGCTCAGGAGAAGGATTTGGGGCTGGTGAATGCCTCTAAGGATGTGGATTCAGAGTATCAGGTCTCAGATAATGGTACTATCTTGGTGCACGGTCGGGTTTGTGTGCCCAAGGATGAGGAGTTGAGACAGGAGATTCTGAGAGAGGCTCATGCGAGCAAGTTGTCCATTCATCCAGGAGCGACTAAGATGTACCGTGATCTCAAGAGGTACTATCATTGGGTCGGGATGAAGAAGGATGTAGCTAGTTGGGTTTCGAGGTGTGATGTGTGTCAGCTAGTGAAGGCTGAGCATCAGGTTCCTGGCGGGTTACTGAAGAGTTTACCCATTCCTGAGTGGAAGTGGGATATGATCACTATGGATTTTGTGGTGGGATTGCCAGTGTCACGGACCTTTGATGCTATTTGGGTCATTGTGGACCGGTTGACTAAGTCAGCACATTTTCTGGCCATTAAGAAGACTGATGGAGCAGCGGTCTTGGCTAAGAAGTATGTGAGGGAGATAGTCAGGTTGCATGGGGTGCCAGCGAGCATTGTGTCTGATAGGGATTCCAAGTTCACTTCGGTGTTCTGGAAGGCGTTTCAGGCAGAGATGGGCACTAAGGTGCATATGAGTACAGCTTATCATCCCCAGACTGATGGACAGTCAGAGAGGACGATCCAGACGCTGGAGGATTTGCTGAGGATGTGTGTGTTGGATTGGGGTGGCCATTGGGCAGATCACCTGAACCTGGTAGAGTTTGCTTACAACAACAGCTATCAGGCGAGTATTAAGATGGCTCCTTATGAGGCTTTGTATGGGAGGCCATGTCGTACACCATTATGCTGGACTCAGGTGGGGGAGAGGAGCATGTTTGGTGCTAGTTTTGTTCAGGAGACCTCAGAGAAGATTCGGGTTCTCAAGCTGAACATGAAGGAGGCTCAGGATAGGCAGAGGAGTTATGCAGATAGGAGGAGGAGAGATCTTGAGTTTCAGGTGGGAGACAGAGTGTACCTCAAGATGGCCATGTTGCGGGGTCCGAACAGGTCATTGTCAGAGACTAAGTTGAGTCCGAGGTATATGGGTCCATTCAGAGTGATTGAGCGGGTTGGACCAGTGGCATATAGATTGGAGTTACCTGAGGTGATGCGTGCATTCCATAAGGTTTTCCATGTGTCTATGTTGCGGAAGTGTCTCCGTGAGGGAGAGGAGGTGTTGGCTAAGATTCCTGAGGATCTTCAGCCTAACATGACTTTGGAGGCGAGACCAGTGAGGGTTCTCGAGAGGAGGATCAAGGAACTTCGGAAGAAGAAGATTCCTTTGATGAGAGTCCTGTGGGACTGTGATGGTGTTGAGGAGCAGACTTGGGAGCCTGAGGCAAAGATGAAGGCAAGGTTCAAGAAGTGGTATGAGAAGCAAGCCGCGACTTGAGCTTGTTTAGCCTGGTCCCATCTGTAATCCGTGGCTGGAGCGGGAATGGAGTATTCCAGCCCATCTCTCTTGTTACTCGGTCGCTTGGGGTGGTTGGTTGTGCGACTCAGTAACAAGATGAGGTGGTGTTTGGGGTACAAAGTTTCCGTGAGGCGGGGTTGTGAAGAAAAGTTTCTGAAGGAGAAGTTTCCAAAAGTGGAAAGTTTCCAAAAATGGAAAGTGCTAAATATGGAAAGTTTT
>NC_025699.1:18581410-18585316 GCF_000633955.1 Camelina sativa
AAACGACCTAGGGTCGTGTTTTTGGTGTTATTTGGCCGCTTTTAGAGAAAAAAAAAGAGAGAAAAGTGTTCTTGAACTTTTGGGAAGAGATTGAGAGATTCCTTGCTGTTCTTGGGAGATCTAAGGCTGGGAAGGTGTTAGAAGCTTGCTAGGAGTGAGGGAATTTGTTCTTGTTGGTCAGAATCTTCTTGAAAGAGGTGAGTGCATGACCATGGCTTATCTAAGCTAAGATCTCTAGATTCTATGTGATTTGGTGCTTATGTGGTTGTTTCTTTGAGTTCTCTATGATATTTCGTTGCTGTCTGGGCTGGGTTTGGCTTCTGGGAGTGCAAGGAGCGGATTGGAGAAGCTTGGAGGCGAGATTCGGAGTTTCTGATCGAGGGAAATCGCTGCTCGGCATCGGTGTCGGTCGACACCAGTTGGGGTGTCGGTCGACACCAACGCGAGGACGGCTCGGGACTTTAGCGAGTGTCGAACGATGCCATGTGGAGGTGTCGGTCGACGCAAACTAGGGTTTTCGGGAGTGTCGGGCAGGGTGTCGGTCGACACCAGATAGTCAGTGTCGATCGACACCATCTGGTGTCGGTCGACACCCCTTGTTCAGTTACGATGGACGTTGCATGCTATGTATATTGCCTGGTTTGTTTTATTGATTGTTGTTTGTGGCATGTAGAGATCTTATTGCTTGTGTGTATAGCCCAGTAGATGGGAGGATTGCCTCACTGAGTGTTTATCAAATACTCATGCATCTCAATTTGTGTTTGTGGTGCAGGTAAAGGCAAAGTGTGATCGTGGAATCAAAGGCAATGAAGAGGAGGATGTTCTAGGGACTCGATTGGATGTTGTCTGGCATTGCTAGGTTGCTAGAGTTGAGTCATTAAAAACATTGCTAGGTTGCTGGTTCCTTGTTTCTTGTTGTTTGGTATTTGATTATTGTTGATGGATTGTTATTGGATATTATTGGTTTATTATTGGATATTGATTTATGTTATTCCGCTGTTGATTTTGAATGTGGTTAGGTGGCTAGTGGGTATGGGACCACTAGTTGTAGTTTATTTATATATATATATATTATTTATTATTTATTTAAAAAAAAAAGGTCGGTCGTTTCAGTCGCGAAGTTTCTTTGACAGTATTGTACAACACACAAATTTTGTTTCCTAGTAATGAATCTCATTATTTGACTCGTTCTATCCATAAACATCATATCATAACATCAAATATTACATTTTTTGGTGTGTGTGAGGTTCAAAATAAATTTTCTCTAATATGTTTTATTTCAAGTAACTTTACACATTTCTCTTAAATATACATATTATTTTAATTTTTGAGCACTTGATTAATATTTTTTTCTTTTTTTTATATACGTTTGTTTAAGAATTTTACCATTTTTCAATTTGTAAACTGATAAATAACATACTCAGACTATTTTAATCATTTATATTATTTAGAATTGTAAATAATAATATTCACCAAATCCTTCTGGTTTTAATCAGTAACATAAATTTATAATTTAACACTAACAAACATAGTCTCAAGTATATATATATATATATATATATATATTTATATTATTAATTATATTATACTATAATTGAAAATAATAATATACACCAACTTTTAATCGATAAAATGAATTTATAATTTAACACCAAGAATCACTTTAAAAAAAATTAAATTTTTGTGTTTTTTTTTAAACTCTTCTTTTTTTTATCCTAATAATTGTAACTCTTGAAAGTAATTGTTGTTCCATTAAATATATAATAGCTTCATTTTCTCCTTTTTCTAGATTTGATGTTCACAATATTTTAGAAGGTATATAAGGTACTAATTTGATGTATACTATTCTTGAAATCCATCGTAATCATATCCCACTTCCACTTTAGAATTGTTGTACAAATTAGAAATATTTACATAATTATTATATGTTATGATAGAAATATCTAATTTTATATTTATATTTTATTTTGATATTTTTTTTGGTTGTATTTTTTTTATTTCATTTTTGGTTTAGATTTTAGTTTAAGTTATTGTAAATTATTATTTTAATAATAATAAAAATAATACAGAAATGAGTAAATTAATTGATGTTTTAACTTTATAATTTATGTTCTATTGATAATGTGAATTAATTTGTTAAAATTGAAAATAATAAGTAACGAGGTGAAGTTAGGAAAAAAGAGAAAAATTAACTTTATATATATAGATTACAATTGGGTCCAACTTGTGTTCGGTCAGCGGTACAACCAGTGCACACTTTAAATAAAAATATCATGAGCGGAGCAACCCAATACTATCGACATACAGATTATTACCCAAATTATCCATATTGTGTTATAAACCACTTAAGGATGGACTCCATAACCAAGCCCATACACGGTCCATACACTGTCCAAGACTTGAAGCCCATTCGGTCAAGACAAGAAGGCCCATCGGCCATTAGGACTTAGTCTATGTCGGTTTAAGATATTGTGTTTCCTATTGTGATAAGTCCTAGACTCTACTATATATATGTGACCTCTATAAACTCTAAGGAATAAGAATAAGAGATTTCAACCTTTGAATCCTCTAATTTACAACACGTTATCAGCACGATAGACTCTAAAGTCCAGCTGAGAAAAAACCCTTACCCTAAAACCCTAAAACCCTAAAACCGCCGCCTCTCCTCTTTCTGTTCTTCCCGAACCCCTCTTCTCTTACTAGCTCACGTCCAACCCTTGTTCGTGGCTAGTTCTTGTTCGAGATCAAGTTTGAGCAGCCTGTGCTCGTGATCAAGTTCCATCCAAAACTTGTTCGAGGTTCGCGGTTCCAGTTCGTGAGCAATACAAGGAGCAGTCGAGATCCGTTCGTGGGAGGCTGTAGCGGTTCTGTTCGAGGTTCGTGGTCCACACAAGTTCGAGGTTCGTGAGAGATATCTGAGGTCTTTAGCTCCCAGATCAAAACCGGTCAGACCCCTTTGGTGTTAAGGTACAAATCGAAACTTATGGGACCATATAATCGAACTTGGATCTAAAACTATTAAACCCTAAAACCTGCAACTGCACATACTGATAAAACATTAAGATCCATGATCCCTAATAACCCTAAAATCGAATTTGTTTGATAAGGATTGATTGTTTAAATTGCTTGATCGATTGATTGTTTGTTACATGCATCATAAGTATGAAAATCGGATCATGTATAGGGTATTATAGAACTGTTTATTGCATAAACTGTTTCTGCATATAATTAAGTTGCATGAACCTTAAAAATCGAATTGAATAGACTTGTTTTAGGATTGTTGAAATTGGAATTTTCACAGAAACAATATTGGATCAATTATAACATAAACTGTTCTTGTAAATAAAGAAAAATTTCGGATCCTTAAACTATAAAACTCGAAAATCATAGACCTGTTCTAGGCTGCTAGAATTATTAGGATAACCCCTAAATTCAATCTTAGTAATTATCCATTCAGCACATACACCATCACCTTGCTGAGAGTCTCAAGAATCAGTATTTCTTCATAGAAGATCCTCTTAGCCTTTGAACAGAGCTTAAACGCAGACATGGACACCAAAAGACGGTGCTCCTACCAAAGGCCGAGTTTGATTGGAAAAACCTAAGGATCCAGGACTACATATCCGTGGATGAGTATAACTCTGAGCTTTTTAGGATTGTCTCACTCCTTAGGTTGTATGGTACTGAAGTGACAGAGAAAGAGCTGCTAGAGAAGACATTGTCTACTTTTAGCACTCACAACATAGTCCTTCAGCAACAGTATCGGGAAAAGGGTTTTGACAACTATGGGGACCTTATCTCGTGTTTACTGTTAGCTGAGCAGAACAATGAGCTGTTGCTGATGAATAGTGCTATGAGACCTCCTGGTACAACCCCATTACCAGAAGCACACAAGGTTGATTTGGC
>NC_025699.1:18591692-18661434 GCF_000633955.1 Camelina sativa
ATGAGTATAACTCTGAGCTTTTTAGGATTGTCTCACTCCTTAGGTTGTATGGTACTGAAGTGACAGAGAAAGAGCTGCTAGAGAAGACATTGTCTACTTTTAGCACTCACAACATAGTCCTTCAGCAACAGTATCGGGAAAAGGGTTTTGACAACTATGGGGACCTTATCTCGTGTTTACTGTTAGCTGAGCAGAACAATGAGCTGTTGCTGATGAATAGTGCTATGAGACCTCCTGGTACAACCCCATTACCAGAAGCACACAAGGTTGATTTGGCAAAGAAAAATTATGTAGAGCCTAAAGAGCCCAAAGAGCCTAAAGAGACCAACTATGTCCACAGAGAAAGACACTATGGCCGTGGCCGTGGTGGCAGAGGACGTGGTGGTCAAGGAGGCCAAGCTAGCCGTTTTGATGGTTACGGCCGTGGAGGCCGTGGCCGTGGGTCCTTAAAACCACAATCCAAGGCTGTCACCGATGTGGTATGTCTAACCATTGGGCCAAGAATTGCAGAACACCCAAACATCTTATTGATGCATATCAAGAGGTCTTGAAGAAGAACCCATAAGCCAACTATGTGCATCTCGATGGTGAAGGAGACTTCGACTATGAGAATGATGACTCACTAGCATATGAGACTTCCGATTGCCTTAAGGATGATGCCTAAATTTCGGTTTTTATTTTGGTTTAATTTCTATGCTTTTAATTTCGGTCTATGTATTAAATAATTACTTTGGTTTAAATTCAAAGATTTTATTTTATATGATTGTGTTTTTAAAATTAAAACATAAATTATTATCCTATATATAAATGGCCGAGGATATGAGTGTACTAGTGGTGGACAGTGGATCCAGCCANATGTAGAGCCTAAAGAGCCCAAAGAGCCTAAAGAGACCAACTATGTCCACAGAGAAAGACACTATGGCCGTGGCCGTGGTGGCAGAGGACGTGGTGGTCAAGGAGGCCAAGCTAGCCGTTTTGATGGTTACGGCCGTGGAGGCCGTGGCCGTGGGTCCTTAAAACCACAATCCAAGGCTGTCACCGATGTGGTATGTCTAACCATTGGGCCAAGAATTGCAGAACACCCAAACATCTTATTGATGCATATCAAGAGGTCTTGAAGAAGAACCCATAAGCCAACTATGTGCATCTCGATGGTGAAGGAGACTTCGACTATGAGAATGATGACTCACTAGCATATGAGACTTCCGATTGCCTTAAGGATGATGCCTAAATTTCGGTTTTTATTTTGGTTTAATTTCTATGCTTTTAATTTCGGTCTATGTATTAAATAATTACTTTGGTTTAAATTCAAAGATTTTATTTTATATGATTGTGTTTTTAAAATTAAAACATAAATTATTATCCTATATATAAATGGCCGAGGATATGAGTGTACTAGTGGTGGACAGTGGATCCAGCCACACCATATTGAAGGACAAGATATATTTTGTAAACCTCATATGAAAAGTGCCAATGTTAGTACAGTTGCGGGTATAGCAAGCTTAATAGAAGGGTACGGCCAAGCTCACATATTATTACTTAATGGCACACATATTGAACTAAGTGATGCCTTGTACTCACCCAGCTCTAAGAGAAGTTTATTGAGCTTTAAAGACATTAGATTGAATGGTTATCATATTGAAACCAAGGGTGAATGAAATAAAGAATTCCTATACATTACAGAAATTGTGAAAGGACATAAGAAGGTCCTAGAGACTATACCTGCACTAGCCACTGGTTCATACCATGCTAAGATTAACATGATAGAAGCTAACTTGGCAAAGAATAAAATGTTCAATGAACAATTCACTCTATGGCATGACCGGCTAGGCCACCCGNTTTGGCAAAGAAAAATTATGTAGAGCCTAAAGAGCCCAAAGAGCCTAAAGAGACCAACTATGTCCACAGAGAAAGACACTATGGCCGTGGCCGTGGTGGCAGAGGACGTGGTGGTCAAGGAGGCCAAGCTAGCCGTTTTGATGGTTACGGCCGTGGAGGCCGTGGCCGTGGGTCCTTAAAACCACAATCCAAGGCTGTCACCGATGTGGTATGTCTAACCATTGGGCCAAGAATTGCAGAACACCCAAACATCTTATTGATGCATATCAAGAGGTCTTGAAGAAGAACCCATAAGCCAACTATGTGCATCTCGATGGTGAAGGAGACTTCGACTATGAGAATGATGACTCACTAGCATATGAGACTTCCGATTGCCTTAAGGATGATGCCTAAATTTCGGTTTTTATTTTGGTTTAATTTCTATGCTTTTAATTTCGGTCTATGTATTAAATAATTACTTTGGTTTAAATTCAAAGATTTTATTTTATATGATTGTGTTTTTAAAATTAAAACATAAATTATTATCCTATATATAAATGGCCGAGGATATGAGTGTACTAGTGGTGGACAGTGGATCCAGCCACACCATATTGAAGGACAAGATATATTTTGTAAACCTCATATGAAAAGTGCCAATGTTAGTACAGTTGCGGGTATAGCAAGCTTAATAGAAGGGTACGGCCAAGCTCACATATTATTACTTAATGGCACACATATTGAACTAAGTGATGCCTTGTACTCACCCAGCTCTAAGAGAAGTTTATTGAGCTTTAAAGACATTAGATTGAATGGTTATCATATTGAAACCAAGGGTGAATGAAATAAAGAATTCCTATACATTACAGAAATTGTGAAAGGACATAAGAAGGTCCTAGAGACTATACCTGCACTAGCCACTGGTTCATACCATGCTAAGATTAACATGATAGAAGCTAACTTGGCAAAGAATAAAATGTTCAATGAACAATTCACTCTATGGCATGACCGGCTAGGCCACCCGGGTTCGAACATGATGCGTAAATTGATTAAGAATTCGAATGGGCACACCCTTAAAGAGAGAAAAGTTATCCCTAAACATCTCACTTGTGTAGCATGTGCACAAGGGAAACTTATCATAAGGCCATCACCAGTAAAAGTCACTAAAGAGACTTCAAACTTTCTGGAAAGGATACAAGGTGATATATGTGGACCTATACACCCACCTTGTGGGACATTTAGATATTTTATGGTTATGATCAATGCATCAACCAGATGGTCACACGTTTGCTTGTTATCCACAAGGAACCTAGAATTTGCTAGACTGTTGGCTCAAATTATAAGGCTAAGAGCACATTTTCCAGATTTTCCACTTAAGACTATACGTCTAGACAATGCTGGTGAATTCACATCCCAAGCGTTTAATGATTACTGTATGTCCATGGGGGTGAGTGTGGAACATCCTGTGGCACATGTCCATACACAAAAAAGATTAGCTGAATCATTCATTAAACGAATACAATTGATAGCTCGGCCATTGCTAATGAGGTCAAAGCTCCCTGTGTCGGTTTGGGGACACGCAGTCTTACATGCAGCAGAACTTATACACATCAGGCCATCTAGTGAACACAAATATTCACCATCCCAACTATTATCGGGTCAAGAGCCAGACATATCCCATCTCAAAACATTTGGATGTGCCGTTTATGTACCTATTGCTCCACCACAGAGAACTAAGATGGAACCTAAAAGGAGGATGGGAATATATGTTGGATATGAGTCTCCCACTATTATAAAGTATCTTGAGCCAACCATAGGAGATTTATTTAAGGCCAGATACGCGGACTGTCAATTTGTTGAGTCCGAATTCCCTATGTTAGGTGGTGAGACTAGCAAGCTGGTCAAGGAATTAACATGGAATCAAACATCCTTAATTTGGCAAGATCCTCGAACTCTAGCATGTGATGCAGAGGTTTAAAAGATTGTTCATTTACAGAAGCTAGCTAATCAATTGCCAGATTCCTTTGCTGACCCAAAGAGAGTAACAAAATCGTACATACCAGCTTGTAATGCACCAGTACGTATTGATGTTCAAAAGGAACACAATAATCAAGTTGCTACAGAGTCTAAGCCACGTTTGAAACGAGGTAGACCATTAGGTTCCAAAGATAAGAACCCTCGGAAGTCTAAAGGTGCAAAACAGACCGAGGTTAAGGGAATTACAGAAAATACAGACATAGCCGCGGCAAAGCCTAAGGTACCAAATGAGGTTTGGGACGCTGAACCTCAAGGACCTGAAGATATTGATAATAATGAGATCTCAATAAATTATATCATGTCTGGAATCCAATGGAACCGAAAGGATGTCGACATCAATGAAATATTTGCATACAAGGTAGCACTTGAGATAAATGAGGATCATGAACCCACGTCTATATTAGAGTGCACTCAAAGTAAAGATTGGCTAAAGTGGAAAGAAGCCATTGACGTGGAGTTAAACTCTTTAAAGAAGAGAAGTGTGTTTGGTCCGATCTTAAGGANTAAATTATATCATGTCTGGAATCCAATGGAACCGAAAGGATGTCGACATCAATGAAATATTTGCATACAAGGTAGCACTTGAGATAAATGAGGATCATGAACCCACGTCTATATTAGAGTGCACTCAAAGTAAAAATTGGCTAAAGTGGAAAGAAGCCATTGACGTGGAGTTAAACTCTTTAAAGAAGAGAAGTGTGTTTGGTCCGATCATAAGGACAACACCTAATATAAAGCCAGTTGGACACAAATGGGTCTTTGTAAGGAAGAGAAATGAGAATAATGAAATTGTGAGATATAAGGCACGGCTTGTAGCACAAGGATTCTCTCAAAGACCAGGAATAGCCTATGAGGAGACATACTCCCCTGTGATGTATGCAACAACATTTAGGTACTTACTAAGTCTGGCTATAAGAGAAAAACTGGATTTACGGTTAATGGATGTTGTAACCGCATACTTGTATGGTCCACTGGATAATGAGATTTATATGAGATTACCAGAGGGTATTGAGCTCAAAGATAAGAGTGGTTCTCGAGAACAGTACTGCATTAGGCTGAACAAATCCCTTTATGGACTGAAACAGAGTGGTCGAATGTGGTATAATCGATTAAGTAAATATTTAGCTAAGGAAGGCTATAAGAATGACCCAATCAGTCCATGTATTTTTATTAAGAAGTTTGCAAACAAAGGGTTTGTTATTATAGCAGTTTATGTTGATGATTTAAACATATTTGGAACCCCTGGTGAAATCTCCCAAACAGTAGAGTATTTAAATAGAGAATTTGAAATGAAAGACTTAGGAAAAACTAAGTTCTGTTTGGGGCTACAACTTGAGTACATAAATAATGGAATCCTTGTGCATCAAATGTCATATACAGAAAAGGTACTCAAGAGGTTTAATATGGACCAGGCTCACCCATTGACCAGCCCAATGGTTGTAAGAAGCCTTGACTTGGATAAAGATCCATTTGGTCCAAAGAAGGACAATGAAGAAGTTCTTGGTCATGAAGTGCCATACCTTAGTGCTATATGAGCTTTAATGTTCTTGGCTAGCCACACTAGACCAGACATATGTTTTGCCGTGAGTNGATATATATGAGATTACCAGAGTGTATTGAGCTCAAAGATAAGAGTGGTTCTCGAGAACAGTACTGCATTAGGCTGAACAAATCCCTTTATGGACTGAAACAGAGTGGTCGAATGTGGTATAATCGATTAAGTAAATATTTAGCTAAGGAAGGCTATAAGAATGACCCAATCAGTCCATGTATTTTTATTAAGAAGTTTGCAAACAAAGGGTTTGTTATTATAGCAGTTTATGTTGATGATTTAAACATATTTGGAACCCCTGGTGAAATCTCCCAAACAGTAGAGTATTTAAAGAGAGAATTTGAAATGAAAGACTTAGGAAAAACTAAGTTCTGTTTGGGGCTACAACTTGAGTACATAAATAATGGAATCCTTGTGCATCAAATGGCATATACAGAAAAGGTACTCAAGAGGTTTAATATGGACCAGGCTCACCCATTGACCAGCCCAATGGTTGTAAGAAGCCTTGACTTGGATAAAGATCCATTTGGTCCAAAGAAGGACAATGAAGAAGTTCTTGGTCATGAAGTGCCATACCTTAGTGCTATATGAGCTTTAATGTTCTTGGCTAGCCACACTAGACCAGACATATGTTTTGCCGTGAGTCTCCTAGCAAGATTTAGTTCTTGTCCGACTAAAATGCACTAGAATGGTATTAAACATGTTCGGCGTTACCTACAAGGAACAACAGACTTTGGTTTATTTTATACTAACTATAACAGAGAAGGTTTAGTTAGTTTTGCTGATGCAGGTTACCTATCGGATCCACATAATTCAAGGTCACAAACTGGTTATGTANAAATATTTAGCTAAGGAAGGCTATAAGAATGACCCAATCAGTCCATGTATTTTTATTAAGAAGTTTGCAAACAAAGGGTTTGTTATTATAGCAGTTTATGTTGATGATTTAAACATATTTGGAACCCCTGGTGAAATCTCCCAAACAGTAGAGTATTTAAATAGAGAATTTGAAATGAAAGACTTAGGAAAAACTAAGTTCTGTTTGGGGCTACAACTTGAGTACATAAATAATGGAATCCTTGTGCATCAAATGTCATATACAGAAAAGGTACTCAAGAGGTTTAATATGGACCAGGCTCACCCATTGACCAGCCCAATGGTTGTAAGAAGCCTTGACTTGGATAAAGATCCATTTGGTCCAAAGAAGGACAATGAAGAAGTTCTTGGTCATGAAGTGCCATACCTTAGTGCTATATGAGCTTTAATGTTCTTGGCTAGCCACACTAGACCAGACATATGTTTTGCCGTGAGTCTCCTAGCAAGATTTAGTTCTTGTCCGACTAAAATGCACTAGAATGGTATTAAACATGTTCGGCGTTACCTACAAGGAACAACAGACTTTGGTTTATTTTATACTAACTATAACAGAGAAGGTTTAGTTAGTTTTGCTGATGCAGGTTACCTATCGGATCCACATAATTCAAGGTCACAAACTGGTTATGTATTCACGCATGGTGGTACAGCGATATCATGGCGTTCTATGAAGCAAAGTCTTGTGGCGACTTCATCAAATCACGCAGAGATAATAGCAATTCATGAAGCCAGCAGAGAGTGTGTTTGGTTGAGGTCTATGACTCAACATATTCGGACCAATAGTGGCATGGACGACAACAAGGAAGCAACGGTCATCTATGAAGATAATACGGCCTGCATCGCATATCTCAACGAAGGTTACATCAAGGGAGATCGGACGAAGCACATCTTACCGAAGTTCTTCTTCACACATGAACTACAAAAGGCCGGAGAAGTTCAAGTGGTAAAAGTTCAATCATGCGACAACTCAGCCGATCTCTTCACCAAAGCACTGCCGACAACAACATTCAAGAAGCTCATGCACCAGATTGGGATGCAGAGACTTAAGGAATTCAGGGATGCTTAGAACAGGGGGAGCAATGTGTGCTGTACTCTTTTCCCTTCACCATGGTTTTGTCCCACTGGGTTTTTCCTGGTAAGGTTTTAATGAGGCAGCATCCCCAAGCACATTGCATCTATCCCTTAGCATCTTGCATGGTTATGTCATCCAAGGGGGAGTGTTATAAACCTTAAGGATGGACTCCATAACCAAGCCCATACACGGTCCATACACTGTCCAAGACTTGAAGCCCATTCGGTCAAGACAAGAAGGCCCATCGGCCATTAGGACTTAGTCTATGTCGGTTTAAGATATTGTGTTTCCTATTGTGATAAGTCCTAGACTCTACTATATATATGTAACCTCTATCAACTCTAAGGAATAAGAATAAGAGACTTCAACCTTTGAATCCTCTAATTTACAACATATTGTTTCTTTTCACCTTCTTTTTCCTTCGTCCCTTCTTCTCACAAAAGTTTTCCCTTCGTCCCTTCTTCTCACAAAAGTTCCTACACGGCTACACACAAAAAGAAAAGGTTAGTTTATACATTTGACCTTATAATACTAGTATGTATGTAAGTCCTGCCGATTAAAAAAAATGTATATAAGTCCTAATTGCCTTATCTCTACAACTTGGGAATCAATGTTAAAGATAGAGGTGTCATAATGGGTTCAAATTAATGGATTAACTCAAACCAAACCAATCTAAAAGCTTATTGAGTTGTTAATTTGAGTGTTAATGGGTTAATGAGTCAAATTGGTTTATAAGTTTAGTGGATTGGGTTGAAATGGATTGGATTAAAATGAGTTTATGGGTTAACTCGAACCAAACCATTGAATTAATTTTGAATACCAAATTATACCGATTTTTCATTATGAACAAAACTCATCTTTCGATTTCTTAAGAAAATATCTTCTTCTTCTTTGATCTTTCTCTCTTATCGCTCTTTTCGCTCTCTCTCCCACTTCTTCTTCGATCGACGACTTCGGATCATGGGTATGATTTAAATTTTTATTTTTCTAGCTTAAATTGTGATTGGCTTTATGCAATTGGGTTTGGCTGTTGATTAGCAAGAATTAGAACCGTGATTAATGGCTTATGGGTTTAGAATTAGAATTGACTTGGTGTTGTTATTCTAGCTGTGATTTGTTGTTCTAGCTCTTATGATTCCTATTGAAGGCTTTGAATCCAATTGTATTTGGGGTTCTTCTATTGGGTTTTTTGGATTAGCTTATGTATTTGTGTGGATTGATCACCTATAGATTTTTTTTGGATTAGCTTATGTATTTGTGTGGATTGATCTGTACTATGTAGATGTTTCTGCTTAAGTCAGGTTTTGTATCAACTCTGTTGTTCTCTAGTAAGTAACCATGGATTAGTGAGTAACCATGGTCCGTAGCTTAAGAACCATGAAAAGTGAGTTTTTAGTGTGTTGTTTAGTGAATCATTGCTCCATGTGGATTAGATTAGATTAGATTCTAAGGTTTCTCCTTTGTTTAATTATTGATTCACTGTCATGTCGCGTGAGTTGTTCGGTGAAGCATGTTCCTTTTGGTTGTCTTGTAACAAGTAGGCACATCTTTTCTTTTTTTGTTATTTTTATATTGCACTTTATGTGATCTTATTAACTTGTATTTGTTGAGATGCGACTTTGTCTCTTCATCTGCTTTTTTTCCATGAGTTTTGGAATTGGTTGCTGAGAGAGTCTAGTCATTTTGTTATCTTCTAGGCTTCCTAAGTAGTGAGGTATATAATATACCTCAATATACCGTGTATTGCTTCGATTTTTTGATCTCTTCATCAAATGCATCACAATCTAGAATACTAGTAAGTTCTTCTCATCATACACAAAGAAGTAAGAGGTCATTAGTGTGGAATCACTTTGTAATAGAAAAAGCTGATAATGATGAAGAAAGGGCTTATTGTAAGAAATGTCCAAAGTGTTATTTGTGGCAGCCTACTAGTGGAACATCTAATTTGAAACGACATTANAACCTCTATCAACTCTAAGGAATAAGAATAAGAGACTTCAACCTTTGAATCCTCTAATTTACAACATATTGTTTCTTTTCACCTTCTTTTTCCTTCGTCCCTTCTTCTCACAAAAGTTTTCCCTTCGTCCCTTCTTCTCACAAAAGTTCCTACACGGCTACACACAAAAAGAAAAGGTTAGTTTATACATTTGACCTTATAATACTAGTATGTATGTAAGTCCTGCCGATTAAAAAAAATGTATATAAGTCCTAATTGCCTTATCTCTACAACTTGGGAATCAATGTTAAAGATAGAGGTGTCATAATGGGTTCAAATTAATGGATTAACTCAAACCAAACCAATCTAAAAGCTTATTGAGTTGTTAATTTGAGTGTTAATGGGTTAATGAGTCAAATTGGTTTATAAGTTTAGTGGATTGGGTTGAAATGGATTGGATTAAAATGAGTTTATGGGTTAACTCGAACCAAACCATTGAATTAATTTTGAATACCAAATTATACCGATTTTTCATTATGAACAAAACTCATCTTTCGATTTCTTAAGAAAATATCTTCTTCTTCTTTGATCTTTCTCTCTTATCGCTCTTTTCGCTCTCTCTCCCACTTCTTCTTCGATCGACGACTTCGGATCATGGGTATGATTTAAATTTTTATTTTTCTAGCTTAAATTGTGATTGGCTTTATGCAATTGGGTTTGGCTGTTGATTAGCAAGAATTAGAGCCGTGATTAATGGCTTATGGGTTTAGAATTAGAATTGACTTGGTGTTGTTATTCTAGCTGTGATTTGTTGTTCTAGCTCTTATGATTCCTATTGAAGGCTTTGAATCCAATTGTATTTGGGGTTCTTCTATTGGGTTTTTTGGATTAGCTTATGTATTTGTGTGGATTGATCACCTATAGATTTTTTTTGGATTAGCTTATGTATTTGTGTGGATTGATCTGTACTATGTAGATGTTTCTGCTTAAGTCAGGTTTTGTATCAACTCTGTTGTTCTCTAGTAAGTAACCATGGATTAGTGAGTAACCATGGTCCGTAGCTTAAGAACCATGAAAAGTGAGTTTTTAGTGTGTTGTTTAGTGAATCATTGCTCCATGTGGATTAGATTAGATTAGATTCTAAGGTTTCTCCTTTGTTTAATTATTGATTCACTGTCATGTCGCGTGAGTTGTTCGGTGAAGCATGTTCCTTTTGGTTGTCTTGTAACAAGTAGGCACATCTTTTCTTTTTTTGTTATTTTTATATTGCACTTTATGTGATCTTATTAACTTGTATTTGTTGAGATGCGACTTTGTCTCTTCATCTGCTTTTTTTCCATGAGTTTTGGAATTGGTTGCTGAGAGAGTCTAGTCATTTTGTTATCTTCTAGGCTTCCTAAGTAGTGAGGTATATAATATACCTCAATATACCGTGTATTGCTTCGATTTTTTGATCTCTTCATCAAATGCATCACAATCTAGAATACTAGTAAGTTCTTCTCATCATACACAAAGAAGTAAGAGGTCATTAGTGTGGAATCACTTTGTAATAGAAAAAGCTGATAATGATGAAGAAAGGGCTTATTGTAAGAAATGTCCAAAGTGTTATTTGTGGCAGCCTACTAGTGGAACATCTAATTTGAAACGACATTATGAGAAATGCTCACTAGATGTGGATGTAGAAAGAAAGAGGGTGAAGTTTGATGATAAAATTGCTAGGGAGAAGTTTAGTAGGGTGATTATACGACATAATCTACCTTTTCTTGTGGTTGAATATGAAGAGCTTAGGGATTTTCATAGTTATTTAAACCCAGATTATAAATGCTATACTAGAAACACAGCTGCTGCTGATGTGGTCAAAACTTGGGAGAAGGAAAAGCTGAGATTAAGGTCTGAGTTGGAAAAAATTCCAAGTAGAGTGTGTTTAACTTCTGATTGTTGGACTACTGCTTATGGAGATGGATATATTGTTGTGACTGCACACTATGTTGATGCAAAATGGATTTTGAATAGCAAAATTCTTTCATTTTGTGATATACTTCCTCCTCATACTGGTGATGCATTAGCNAGTAGGCACATCTTTTCTTTTTTTGTTATTTTTATATTGCACTTTATGTGATCTTATTAACTTGTATTTGTTGAGATGCGACTTTGTCTCTTCATCTGCTTTTTTTCCATGAGTTTTGGAATTGGTTGCTGAGAGAGTCTAGTCATTTTGTTATCTTCTAGGCTTCCTAAGTAGTGAGGTATATAATATACCTCAATATACCGTGTATTGCTTCGATTTTTTGATCTCTTCATCAAATGCATCACAATCTAGAATACTAGTAAGTTCTTCTCATCATACACAAAGAAGTAAGAGGTCATTAGTGTGGAATCACTTTGTAATAGAAAAAGCTGATAATGATGAAGAAAGGGCTTATTGTAAGAAATGTCCAAAGTGTTATTTGTGGCAGCCTACTAGTGGAACATCTAATTTGAAACGACATTATGAGAAATGCTCACTAGATGTGGATGTAGAAAGAAAGAGGGTGAAGTTTGATGATAAAATTGCTAGGGAGAAGTTTAGTAGGGTGATTATACGACATAATCTACCTTTTCTTGTGGTTGAATATGAAGAGCTTAGGGATTTTCATAGTTATTTAAACCCAGATTATAAATGCTATACTAGAAACACAGCTGCTGCTGATGTGGTCAAAACTTGGGAGAAGGAAAAGCTGAGATTAAGGTCTGAGTTGGAAAAAATTCCAAGTAGAGTGTGTTTAACTTCTGATTGTTGGACTACTGCTTATGGAGATGGATATATTGTTGTGACTGCACACTATGTTGATGCAAAATGGATTTTGAATAGCAAAATTCTTTCATTTTGTGATATACTTCCTCCTCATACTGGTGATGCATTAGCTGGTAAGATTCATGAATGCTTAAAAGAGTGGGGGATAGAGAAAAAGGTGTTTAGTTTGACTCTGGATAATGCTACAGCTAATGGAACATTGCAAGACATATTAAAGGATAGGCTTAATTTAGATAATGATTTGTTGTGTAAAGAAGAATTTTTCCATGTGAGATGCTGTGCACATATATTGAATCTTATTGTGCAGGATGGTTTATTTGTTATTAGTGGTGCATTGACATAGATTAGAGAAACTGTAAAGTACCTTAAAGGCTCAAAGTCTAGACTTATTGCATTTGGGGAATGTGTAGGAGGTGATGGTGAAGTTCTTTTGTCTTTGGATGTTCAGCATAGATGGAATTCAACTTACTTAATGCTAGAGAAGGTTTTAAAGTATGAGCGTGCTTTCAATAGGTTTAAAGTGGTTGACAAAAATTACAAACATTGTCCCTCAACTCAAGATTGGAAGAGAGCAAAGTTGATTCATGAGATTTTGATGCCCTTCTATAGTATTACTACTTTGATGTCTAGAAGAAGTTATTCTACATCTAACTTGTACTTTGGGCATGTATGGAAGATTCAGTGTTTGTTGAAAGTGAATAGGAATCATGATGACAACATGATTAGAGAGATGATACATATGATGAGGCTGAAATATGATAAATATTGGGAGAAAAACAGTGTTATACTTGCTTTGGGAGCTGTTCTAGATCCTAGGATGAAATTTAGACTTTTGAAGTGCTGTTATGTTGAACTTGATCCATTTAGTTCACAAGCAAAAATTGATCACCTTGAGAGTGAGCTTTATAAACTCTTTGAAGAATATCGAAAAAATTTTCCTTTGACTCCAGTTGTGAGTTGTGCAAGATTAGAGTCTTATCCTCCTAAAAGAGGTAGAGGAAGCTTAGACGTACAAGATGTAAGTTTCTGTACTTGTAAGTTTAAGTTTGTTTGATGGTTTAACCGTTTAAGTTTCTAATGTGTTTAAATTGTAATGATACAGGATTTGTTTGATTTGGATGATGTCCCAGATTATATTGAACAAGGCAAGTCAGCTTTGCGTATGTATTTAGAGGAACCAAAGTTAGAGATGAAAAGTCATCCTCATCTTAATGTTCTGCATTATTGGAGAGAGAACAGCCACCGTTTTGGTGCTTTAACATACATGGCCATGGATATTCTTAGTATTCCGATAACCACTGTAGCTGCTGAGTCTTCCTTTAGTATTGGAGCTCATTTGATTAACAAGTATAGGAGCCGACTCCTTCCCAGTAATGTGCAAGCTTTGTTATGCACTCGTTCTTGGATACATGGTTACAAGGTGGATGGAGAAGGTAAATATTACTATAGTTTATCAATTTGCTTTACTTGAATTAGTTTATATTACTGATATTCTCTTACAATTTGTAGATGACAATGGCGAGATAATTAGTATTCGATCAGATCCAAATTCTGTGGGAGAACATTCTGTTGATACTTCCTTCCCCACAAGACCAGAGACTTAAAACCACCACCATTCAGAGGTTCTTTTGTCTTTCTTTAGTTTCAGTTTTGTTTGATGCGTAGTGTTTAAGTGTTTGAGTGTTGATGCGTAGGTTTGAGTGTTTGAGTGTTTATGCGTAGTGTTTGAGTGTTGATGTGTAATGTTTGAGTGTTTGAGTGTTGATGCGTAATGTTTGAGTGTAGTGTTTAAGTGTTGATGCGTAATGTTTGAGTGTTTGATGTCTAGAATATTTGCGTTTTGTTTCATGTGTAGAGTCTGATTTCAGATGGAGATGGTGTCAAAGACAGCTTAGAAGAAGATTAATGAATGTGAGGGAAACAATGGTGACAAAGACAGCTTAGAAGAAGATTAAAGAGGATATTTTACAAGAAGATTTTAGAATACAAACTTAAAACAATGATGTTATTTTCTGGATTATTATTGTGTAAAATTTATGGTTTTCAAAATCTAAATAGAGACATATATATGTTTACCATAAACAGTTTATCTATAAAATTACAAAAAGCTTTCATGATTTTGTAAAATTATACATAGTCTCATGATTATACAAAGTGGGTCAACTCATTTAATCCATTAACCCATTAAGCTAAATGGGTTGTGGTTTGATCCAAACCATTAAGCTAAATGAGTTGGGTTGAATCATCACCCATTAAACACTAAAACTCAATGGTTTTGGGTTGGTCTGGTTTGGTTTAACCAATTTGACACCTCTATTTAAAGATAATAACTAGATTTTAACCCATGATACACCACAGATCTATAATTTTTATTACTATCTATAATTTATATTGTATTTGCTTGTTAAATTGTGGTTGTTTTGTAAATATAGGAATAACTAAAATTTTCAGCCGCTTAAGGAATAATATAAATTTTCAGCTGTTCAAACGGCTAAAATGTTAATATTAATTTTTAATCTGTGTGACTATTTTTTTTTATTAAATTTAGTTTGTTTTATTTAGTGTTTGAGATTCTATTTGCTTTTTTAGATATTAGAACAAAAAATAAAGGATTTAAATATATAATAAGTGATTTTTTTTTGACAATATATAATAAGTAATTTATAAGCTGTGATTAAGTCATATTTTCATTATGATTTACTTATTTTACAAAATCTTAGTTAAAGTAAGTTGATTTGATATATCAAATATTCTAATATTAGTAGTGTTTACAAATAATAAAATAAAGATTTAATCCGTGTTTATGCATAAATTTAATAATACTTTATTAATTCCAACATGTCTTCTTTATAACCCGTCCTACTATATAACAACATTGTATAATATTTTAAATTTTTATAAGCTTTTATTTATAATATTTTAAAGTTTTTATGAAGTTTATATATATATATCAAAAATATGATTTTAAAAAATGAGAATCAAAGTTTTTATCTATATTAATATTTTTATCTACATTAAGAATCAAAGCTAACATGTTTTGAAAAACAAAATAGGAATTAAATTGTTGGTTTTTTTGTTTGCAAAGAATTTAGAGATAGAATATCTTCAAAAAACAATGGAAGGTGTAATGTAAAATATTTAGGAAACAAAATCTTATGTAATTGTTAGTTGAAATTTTTTTCTAGGGGTTGAGATTGTAAATAATTTTTTAAATAACTACAACTAAAAGGGCATAACACAAAATGTACTTCAAAAATGTTAATATAGATATATCAAGAAATCAGATACCAAAAAAAAAAAAAATTTGTTTTTTTCTAATTTAATTTAAAATAATATTCAAAAGAAAAATAAACCTTTTACAATGCTTGGATAAAGATTGTTTTAAAACATTTTTAAACAAAAGAGTTTCATATCAATAGAATTTGGCCTCAAACCAAAGATGGATGCCTCCATCATCCTTGATTGTGCTTAAGCGATTACGGATGTTCTTGTCAATGAGTTTGATAAGCTTCAGTGCCGGGGAAGGTGTTCAAACCAAAGATGGATGCCTCCATCATGCCGCTGTTCATTCCGCTCTTGCCAAAGGGAATGGATTGTATTCTGAAAAGCACATCCCACAATTAATTGCTGGGTCTTGTCTAAATTCGGTCCTATTAGTAGTGACAGGACTTCTTGCCAGCAGTTCGTGTACTATTCAGAGAGAAACCTCTTCATTAATGCCTCCCAGACCTGCGATGAGAAGGGGCACTGAAAAAAGAGATGTTCTCTTGTTTCCATAGGAAATCTGCAGAAAATACAACCTGAGTTAACCGACTGGTTTTGTAAAGGTATAGAGAATGACAATCACTTAAATCGCTTGGAAACGCGCCAAGCAAACGCTTTTATTCAAACTTATAAAACTCCCTTTTTACAAGTTATGAATCTAAGCCTACTCTCTTGTCTATCTAACACAATACCCTGTGTAGATCTAAAAGAGTAAAACACACTCACCTTCAAAGCTCTTTTTGTTTGCTCGAAGGTTTACAAATCTCTCAAACTTATCCCACGAGTGCTGACTCTTTTTGCGGCCAGCCCTCGTCCTTTTAAACCCTTCACAAATGATCTCTAACCTAGATCTTTGTGAATCCCTAACTAAAAGGAAATATTCCTTATCCTAAGAAATATCCTCCCTAATCCTCTCGATCAAATATACTCTCAATCTTCTCGTGTATATCTTGATCTTCCTCTTCCTTTCTTCTCACGCTCCTTATCACGACTCCCATAATCTTCTTCCACGTCAGCTCAACTACCACGTCAGCATATCAGCGCTCTGAGACACTCCGCAAGCTCCTGTCACTTTCAGAGCTCTGATGCACTTTCAATCTCCCCCTTTTTGACTGAATCTTGCCACACAAGCAACCGCAGCATCAAACCTGAAAATGCACAGACAAACACAGCCAAGACAAGAACACAACCATACTAGCAAAATATTCCAGCAATCAACACAAGACGGTTAACCGACAAAGACTTGTTAAAATAAATTGTTCAAAACCAAAACAGAAACAAAATAACAACAAGTCTAAGTTTTAAACAGGGGAGAACCACATGAAAGTAAATAAAAACAATGAGCAACGATAACAACTGCTCCCCCATAGCTTAACCTCCCCCTCAGACCTCTGAATCAGACTCATCTCCCCCTGCTTGTTTGGCACAGTTTAGTCAAAAATACCAAGAAACTAAACTAGAAACTGGAGCAAATATCAAAGTGAGAAACAACTTACCAGCGTCCAAGGCATCTTGCAGAATCTTGATCGCCAACCGGATGGCTTTGCGCTCTGCAGATGAACCCCTACGAACAGTCTTTTCAGCGGAACGCGACACAGTCTGCTTCCCCTTTGTCTTTTTCACGTCTTGTTGCTGAAGACTCGGAACAGGGCGTTGTGCTGCAAGGAGCTGATGGATAAGGCTTGGAAAAGGTAGACGAAATCCTGACTGAGCTTGCAGACCCAACTGTATGATCTGTTCGTAGATCATTCTCCCAAAATCAAAGGGAATACGATGCATGATCATGTAGATCACCATGGCTCTGTTCGCGGATATGTACCCTGTATTCACCGTGGGAGACCAGTTGCTGCAGCAAATCTTATTCAGATCCTTGATCACTGGGTCCTTAATCGCCGTCGATACAAGCTGCTTGCAAGTCTTCACTTGACCACCAGACAAAAAGAGTGCGAGATCCTCCTCCAGGATTGCAGCCGTCTGTAGTTTTTGCTCACGAATATCAACTGATTGAAGACCAAACAGAGCATTGATGCGGCTGGGAGAAAACTCGTACATCCAATCTCTGACAAGCACATCAACTGAGTTTCCTTCAACCTTGACTGTAGGAAGATTCGCCCAGAACTCATAAACAATCTCAGAATCATAGGGAACAATTTGGGTGACCGTTTTTGACAGACCAACTTGCTCAAGCAACTCCCTAGTAGAAACACCTACTCCCTGAGTATAGCTAACCTCAGCAGCAATGGTTCGAGAGGTGAAGAAACCATACCGTCGAGCAGCCTCAGCAGATATGAACCGTTTTGTGTCAAAGTCCTTAGACGATGCACCGCGTGAGGAGGACACACCCTTGTCCTTACGAAGAGACGGACGCTTGGATTCACGACCATCTGTATCCGCAGCTGATTGTCTCTTACGCAGACGAGACGAGATTCCCTGGTTCGACACCGTGGGAACGGGGACATCACCAGTGAGATCGACGACCGGAAATTGAGACGTCACCTCTTTCGGCGGAGAAGACGAAGAGTCGCAAGTTTCTTGGTTCCCGTGAGAGGGCGAGGGAACTTGATTCACCCGAGGCGAAGATGCAGCTACGGACTCCTCCTGAGGCTGGTAAACCACCATGGCAGTCGCGGGATCGATCGGAGCCAGTGGAGTGGGCGGAGGCAACGAGGACGGTGGGGTGTGAAGCTCCTCATCTGAGCTAGAGTCATAGTGGAAACCACTAAAGATGGACTTCATCATTGATAGAGCGTTGATCGAATAGAGAAGAAGAGATTTGAGCAGAAGATTAATCGACACAGGATTGAAATCTCAAGGGTGATGAGGAAAACGCCAAAACCCTAGCTGCTCCTTTTTATACACCTCCGTGTGTTTCAGTGGGCTGCCCAAACTCGGCCCAAAACATTAAGGATTTCCTAAAACCACTTAATTAAACATTAGTGTACACTGCATCTATTTCCTCATTTGACTGCATTTAATCGTTAATTCAATCAATCACAGTTAATATTCATGCAATAAATCTCATTCTTCTTCCTTTTTCAGTCCTAATTAACAGATTCATGAACCAAACACACAGATACACACAGCCACTAATGATAGATTCATGAGGGACCCTGAACGAGAATTAAACACACATGAGCATTAAATATTTTGTTTTTTTTTTTTTTATTACTCAACATTAAACAGTGCAGAACACTAACCAGACCTTTGTCGTATCAGCCACTTGTTCAGAACCTTCACCAGAAACTATCACAACCTCTTGAATTTTCGAAGATCAGAGGACTGTTGCATGTGGGTAGTCTTTCACACTGGCATGCCTTTAGTCTACAATCCATCCCAACATGTTAAGGCAGCTGGAGTTCATCTCTTTGAAGAGCACCTTTTTTTTTATTATTTTTTTTTTTATTATTATTATTTTTTTATCAAATAGCCTTATGATGACTGTTTCAGCATCTTGAGCTTCAGTGACATCATTAGATTGCGTCAGCCACTGATTTGGAACTCATCATTTCTTAGGTTGTGAAACCTTCGAATGATTGTGCATGTCTCTTCACAGCTCTTTGACCTCCTTAATCATGACAACGTTTAACAGGATGGATAGACCGGCATGACAGACAGCTATTTCCCACACTTCTTCAGATGTTGATCTTCTATATATTCCAGGATTTCTATGATCTGTTCTAGTTCCAGTTCCTGTCTTAGACCAACACAACTCAGAAAAATAGTTAGAGTTCACAGACACCAATAGACTTCCTCAGATTTATGAATCTGTTGAAATCCAGAGGCTTAGTAAACAAATCAGCCAATTGAAAATCAGTGCTCACATGGTCTATCTCAATCAGTTTCGCCTCAACAAGTTCACGAACAAAGTGGTGTCTAATATCTATGTGTTTTGTTCTAGAATGCTGGACAGGATTCTTAGAGATGTTTATAGCACTCAAATTATCACAATGAATTAACAAAGTGTCAGAATCCATACCATAGTCAGAGGACATTTGACGCATCCACAGGAGCTGTGTACAACAACTGCCCAAGGCAATGTATTCTGCCTCAGCGGTTGACAGTGAGACACTGTTCTGCTTCTTGCTGTGCCATGAAATTAGATTGTTGCCCATAAAGAAGCATCCTCCACTAGTACTTCGGCGATCATCCACAGAACCTGCCCAATCAGCATCGCAGTACCCGCTCAGACTGGTGTTGGTATCCTTAGTGAAGAAAATACCAAAGTTCACTGTCCCCTTGATGTACTTGATGATCTTCTTGACTGCTAGCAGGTGTGACAGCTTGGGCTTGGCCTGGTACCGTGCACAAATCCCTACTGACAGACAAATGTCAGGTCTACTTGCTGTCAGGTAGAGCAAGCTCCCAATCATACCTCTGTATAGTCTTTCATCCACATCCTCTCCTTCCTCATCTTTTGAAAGCTTGTCATTGACCCCCATAGGTACCTTGGATTCTTTACTCTTCCCTAAACCAAATCGCTGAACCAATTCTTTAGCATAGGTGCTTTGAGACACAAAGATCCCATCAGCTGATTGTTCTACTTGCAGACCCAAGAAGTATTTCAGCTCTCCCACCATACTCATCTCAAACTCCTGTGACATGTTCTTCACGAACCTTTGCACCAGAGATTGACAGGTAGAACCAAAAATAATGTCGTCCACATAGATCTGAACAAACATCAAGGCCTTGTTGTTGTTGAGAACAAACAGTGTCTTGTCTACACTTCCACGAACATATCCTTGATCCAGAAGAAATGTTGTTAACCTCTCATACCATGCTCTTGGAGCCTGCTTGAGACCATATAGCGCTTTCTTCAGACGATACACATGCTCAGGATGTTGTGGGTTCTCAAAGCCTTTTGGTTGTTCTACAAACACTTCTTCTTGTAGAATCCCATTCAGAAATGCACTTTTCACATCCATCTGATGTAAAGTAAACTTGAGAGCACATGCCATTCCAAACATGAACCTGATGGATTCTAGCCTCGCTACCGGAGCAAAGGTTTCATCAAAGTCAACTCCTTCGACTTGAGAGTAACCTTGGGCCACAAGTCTTGCTTTATTTCTCACAATGCATCCACTGGCATCACTCTTATTCTTGAAGATCCACTTCGTTCCCACTATATTGACATTAGCTGGCCGTTTAGTGAGTTCCCACACATCGCTGCGCTCAAATTGTTCCAGCTCATCTTGCATTGCAGCAACCCAGAACTCATCCCGAAGAGCCTCTTTGTGATTCTTTGGTTCCATAGTGGAAACAAAACAGGCGAATTGAACAATTTCAGAGTCCTGAGTGACAGTGTCCGGAACTGCAGTCTTCTGTTTCCTTCCGGCCAGTTGAGCAAAGTCAATTTGTTTGCCCCTGGTAACTCTACCCCCCTGAATCGCACCGATAACATCACCTGAGGAGTGATTCCGATGAACCTGAGAAGATGGAGGAAGCTCGTCTGGTGACAGTCCGGGACTGGTACCAGTATGATCACTAAAACTCTCAGAGGCTTGCTCAGACTTCTCATCATCAGTTACCAGATCCTTGTCAGAGAGAACAGGCACCATATCAATTCGTTGAAACGAAGTATCATCAAAGACAACATTTACTGTTTCTTGAACTGATCTTGTGCGTTTGTTGTAGACACGAAAAGCAGTGCTGTGTCCGGAGTAACCAAGAAAGATCCCTTCATCACTCTTCGAGTCAAATTTACCCAACTGATCCTTGTCATTCAGAATGTAGCATAGACAACCAAACACATGAAAGTAGCTTACAGTTGGAGGCTTTCCTTTCCATAACTCATAAGGAGTCTTGCTGGTCCCTGGTCGAACATACACACGATTGATAATGTAGCAAGCAGTGTTGACAGCTTCATCCCAAAACCGATGTGGCACTTGATTCCCATGCAGCATAGCTCTCGCCATTTCTTGGAGTGTTCTGTTCTTTCGTTCAACTACACCATTCTGCTCTGGGGTTCTCGGAGCAGAGTACTGATGAACAATGCCCTGATTTCCGCAGAATTGATCAAACTTGTCATTCTGAAATTCTCCTCCATGATCACTCCTGATAACCTGGATTGAATATTTTTCACTTTTAATCTGCAGGGCAAGAATGCGAAAACATTCAAGAGCATCAGCTTTTTCACGAAGAAATCGCACCCAGGTGTAGCGAGTGAAATCGTCCACCATGACAAAGATGAACCGTCGCCCAGAAATACTCTGAACTTGAATAGGACCCATCAGATCCATATGTACCAACTGAAGTGCATGACTTGTGCGAATATCAGTCACAGGCCCATGAGACGTCTTGATTTGCTTGCCTTTGTTGCACGGACCACATATGAAATGTGGATCACTTTTCAGCTTAGGAATTCCGCGCACAACCTCTTGATTAGCCAGTTTCATCATTGTGCGAATGTTGAGATGACCAAGCTTCTGATGCCACAGTTCTGTATCCAACTCAGCAGTCGTGTTAAAACACTGTATTGATGATTTCCACATGTAACAGTTGTTACCAGACCTCCTGCCTCTAAGTTGTATTGACCCTTGTTGATCCACAGCCTTGCACCCCTTCTTGGTGAAAGTGACATCCAGACCTTCATCACACAACTGACTGATACTTATCAGATTGGCCTTCAACCCTTCAACCAGGAAGACATCTTTAAGATGTGGTTGAGACTCACCACCAGTTGTTCCTTTTCCTCGGATCGTACCCTTCCCTCCATCACCGAAAGTAACTCTTCCTCCAGCAACACCTTCTAGATGTGATAGATTATCACGGGCACCTGTCATATGCCTAGAGCAACCACTGTCAAAATACCACTTGGCCTGATCAGCCTCTGTCTTTTCTGCTGTGAAAGCCACATGACAGTAGAGATCATCTTTCCTGACATACTCCTGTGTGTTTCTCCTGACAGCTGGATAAAACGCACAGCGTTGCATAACACGATTCTGAAACTGATAGCATTGGGCTTTATAGTGAGTTAGATGCCCACAATACCAACATCCTCTCCGTCTACTACGCTGAACAGGTCTTCGAGATGTCTGCAGAAACCCACTAGAGACATATGGCGGCCTAGTATTTACCTCAGGAAACGCAACCATCCTTGGATTTCTTGAATTCGGATTCACAGGAGCCTGATCACACCTCCTAGTCGTTTGAGAGAAATTCCTCTCCTTCTGTTCTGGTGCAGATTCCACTCCTTTGACAAATTTAGTGGTTGGGTTGGTGTTTGTTCCTTGGTAACCCAGACCCCACTTCAGATTGCTGGATCTTCCAGTGCTCAGCAGTGTATCGAGATCTTTGGTTCCTTTATTCAGCATCCTGATATTCTTCAGCTGTTCGTCTAACTGCTTCTCAAGTCGCAGAGTCTTAGCCTTCTCTTCACTTAATTCTTTAGAGATCATGGCAACATGAAGCTGTAAGGTATCTCTCTTAGAGGTTAACTGTGTGTTGTCCTGTGTCTTCTGAACCACCGTCTTGATGAGAAGCTCTATCTGATCTTCTACTGACAAATCTGCCTCTTCCCCTTCTGAATCAGAATTCACCTTCTCATCCACGTCTTTGATTTCCAGCACCACATCATCTTCTTCATCTTCCTCAATAACACCCAGCAGTGCAAGGAAGCTGTTAAGAACCTCTCCTTTGCCGACCTCTTCATCTGAGTCGCTTTCACTCCAAGTGATGTAAGACTTCTGCTTGTTTTCTCGTGAAGGACAATCAAACTTGGTGTGACCGTAGCCCTTACATCCATAGCATTGCAAGGAATTCTTCCGTTTGTTGTTTGGGCATTCAGACTTGTAATGTCCAAAACCCTCGCATTCAGCACACTGTCGTTCTTGCTTGTCACCCTTTCTGATTTCCTTATCAGTATCGGATTTCAAGACCGGTGATGTTCCCTTCCGCTGACCTCTTTCCATCTTGCGGAAGTATTTCTTAACCAGCAAGCCGACTTTTTCTTCATCTGCAACTTCCTGAGACTCTGCAATCTTCTGTTCCTCAATGGCTTTGAGAGCAAATGATTTCTCATTTATCTTTTCCTTCTTCTTCAGCTGTATCTCAAATGCCTGCATCATCCCAACTACTTGATTGTACTTGAGCTCATCAGAATTCAGTGAAACATCAATAGCAGACCTGTGTGGTTGAAACTTGTCTGGCAAACTTCTGAGAAATTTCTTCACCAGCTTCTTGTCCTTGTAGCGTTTACCCAGAACTACAGCTTCTTGTGCAATACCACTCAGACGACTGCTATACTCAGCAACTGACTCAGTCTCTGTCATGTGCAAGTTTTCAAAATCCGAAGCAAGATTGTCCAACCTTGTACGTTTGACCCTACTTGTGCCTTCAAACGTGACTACCAGAATGTCCCATGCTTCCTTGGCCGCGTCACATCCTTGAACTTGATTGAAAATGTCCCTAGGCAAAGACTTGAAGATAACTGATAGAGCCTGTGAGTTATGTTTGGACTCCGCTTTTTCTTCGGCCGTCCATTTCTTCCTGTGCTTAAGCACCAAGTCTCCCTTCTCATTTTTCTCCGTCGGATGAGACCAACCATCTTCCACCGCAAACCAAGCTTCCATGTCAATGCTTGAGATGGCCTGCTTGATCGACACTTTCCAAAAACCAAAGCACTCAGGATCGAGTTTCAATGGTGATTGAACCGCAACAAAATCCAGTGATTTCTCCATACCCTTGCCGCAAGATCTCACCTGTTGAAAAAGGATATCAGAACTTTTTATCAGGTGCTTGCTCTGATACCAATTGTAAAGGTATAGAGAATGACAATCACTTAAATCGCTTGGAAACGCGCCAAGCAAACGCTTTTATTCAAACTTATAAAACTCCCTTTTTACAAGTTATGAATCTAAGCCTACTCTCTTGTCTATCTAACACAACACCCTGTGTAGATCTAAAAGAGTAAAACACACTCACCTTCAAAGCTCTTTTTGTTTGCTCGAAGGTTTACAAATCTCTCAAACTTATCCCACGAGTGCTAACTCTTTTTGCGGCCAGCCCTCGTCCTTTTAAACCCTTCACAAATGATCTCTAACCTAGATCTTTGTGAATCCCTAACTAAAAGGAAATATTCCTTATCCTAAGAAATATCCTCCCTAATCCTCTCGATCAAATATACTCTCAATCTTCTCGTGTATATCTTGATCTTCCTCTTCCTTTCTTCTCACGCTCCTTATCACGACTCCCATAATCTTCTTCCACGTCAGCTCAACTACCACGTCAGCATATCAGCGCTCTGAGACACTCCGCAAGCTCCTGTCACTTTCAGAGCTATGATGCACTTTCAGGTTTCAGCGTTGCATCCTCTCTCCCATAGCAAGTCTGTTCTTTACCACTAGCCAAGTAATGAATGCATATTTGGGGGTAGCATATGGGAACCAAATCCCTTTTTGTTCCTCGATAGTAGGATCTACAACTCGAATAAGATTCCATGTAGCCTTTGTTGAGAATTGTGTCTTATATAAACACCACTATTACTTTTCCACAGGGAGATATCGGGTTCTGCAGGCTCTCGTACAAGCCTATATCTTTGTATTTCCTCCTCAATAGAACGGAGGAGAGGAAGTCTATGTGTCCGCCGCCGAGTCAGAGCTAACACATCAGCCACCGTAGCTGTTTCCGGGATTCCCATAGCAATATAAACAGCCCAAAGAGCACCACCTATCAAACCAAAAGGAAGTCATGGTGCCATTCTTTACTTCCACACGATGAAACTGTTTCGCCAATTCTCTATACTTTAGAAGTTTCTTCCAAATCCATGAGCCTCCATTAGCAGTTTCACTGACAGCCCATAAAGAGCCTCTTTGAAGGAGATGATGTTTCACCCACTTAACCCACAGCGAGTCCGCAGCTGATAGAAGTCTCCAAATCAGCTTGAGCATACTCACTTTATTAGCTTCCTCAATAGACCGCAAACCCAGACCCCCTTCAGTCTTTGGTAGGCAGACCTCTGTCCATGACACCTTTGTTTTCTTTGCATTCAGGGTTGGCCCCGACCATAAGAAAGCAGAATACAACTTGTTAATTTCCTGTATACAAGCTTTAGGTAGTCTAAAAGCAGATAACCAGAAATTTATCAAACTGAAAGTGACAGAGCTAATAAGCTGGAGACGACCAGCAAATGAAAGCATCTGAGCTGTCCAGTTGTTCATTTGGAGTCCTATTTTTTCTAGCAGAGGAAAGTAGTCTGCAGTAGTCATTTTTTTAGGCGAGAGTGGTAAGCCGAGATACCTAACTGGTAAAGTTCCAGCGGCAAAAGGAAATTGTCGAAGCAAGTCAACCTTATCCTCCGGTGAGACACCAGCTGTGTAAATGGTGGATTTTTCGAGACTGGCCCTTAGACCCGAGTGGTCTGCAAAATCATCAAAGACCCGCAGAACGCCCATGACAGAAGATTGGTTACCTGCTACAAACACCATCAGGTCGTCGGCAAAACACAAGTGAGTGAGTTGCAAGGATTTGCAGTTCGGGTGATAATCAAAAACTCTGTTTATAGCAGCTTTGTCTAACTTGCGTGAGAGGACATTCATGCAGATGACAAACAAATATGGACTAAGAGAGCATCCTTGGCACCTCGCTTACTACTGAAATAACCAGCAAGTTCACCATTTACTTTCACCGGGAAGGATTTAGTAGTGATGCATGTTTGGATCCAACACACATACTGCTCAGGAAAACCAAGTGCTCGTAGTGTAGTGAGCAAGAAACTCCATTGGACAGAATCAAATGCTTTGGAGATATCAATTTTCAAAGCGCAGCGAGGAGATACCGTTTCCTTGTGATAATCCTTGATTACTTCAGTGGCAAGAAGTAGATTCTCCAACAACAATCTATTTTGAACAAAAGCAGATTGATTCGGTGAGATGAATTTAGGGAGGATAAGCTTTAACCGATTTGCAAGAATCTTGGATATGACTTTGTATAGCACATTGCAGCATGAAATCGGTCTATAGTCCTTCATCATTGTGGCCTTTTTCTTCTTTGGGATGAGAGCGAGAATGGTAGAATTTACACCCTTCGGGAGGAACCCTGTTCGAAAAAAAGATTGAATGGCAACCATGAAATCCTCACCTAGAGTAGCCCATGACTCCTTGAAGAACTCGACATTAAAGCCATCCGGACCTGGAGATTTGTTCGTTGGCATAGCAAAGAGGACACGCTTTATCTCCGCCTTAGAGACCTCATGTGTGAGAAGAGTCTTATCACTATCAGAACATCGAAACTCCAGGACACTACGAAGGTCCGCACATGACCAGTCTGCATAGTTTCCAGGCGTAGAAGTAAGAAATTCTTGAAAATATCTCACCGCCTCAACCTTAATATCTTCTTGAGTAGTGACAACCCGACCATCCTCGCATTCAATCTCACGTATACTATTCCACATTTCTCGAAGAGTGGCCGAAATATGAAATGCTTTATTGTTTTGGTCACCTACCTTTAACCAATGAAGTTTAGCTCTTTGCTTCAAATAGCTTTCCTCGATGTCCGAGAGTCTCTTCCATCGCTCATAGGCATCGGCTTCAGCATGAACTGCATGTGGTGTGGGATTTGCCATAGTCTGCATCTGTAGATTACAGAGCTTCGCAAATGCTTCCTTCGTACGAACCGAAATGGTAGCAACTAGATCTTTCCCCATAGTTCTCAAGTGTGGCTTAAGTCCCTTTCATTTTTTAGAAAATCGGTGCATTGCAGAGGTTGAGTGGAATAGTGGTGGCGATTCTTCCCATTTGCCTTGGAGAGTGCTATGAAATCCAGGATGAGTACTCATAGCATTAACAAATTTAAAAGGTCGTTTAACCCTTGGTGCCACTTCCTTAATATGAATCCGACAGCGTAAATAGTCCAAACATCCCCCAGATTCAAACACAGAGTAAGATTGTGCGTATTGTTGTAACCACTGCTCTGTTACTAAAACTCGATCTAATTTTTTGCATATAGCCCCCTCCTCCCGTTTGTTACACCATGTGTACCGTTGGCCTTGATAACTCATATATGTAAGTTTACAACACCGAACCAGATCCTGAAAGTCCCTCATACCGTAAGAAACTGATGGATCAGTTCCATGGAGAGAATGGTCCTCCCACTCCAGAGTTTCATTAAAATCTCCACATATCATCTAAGCCTTATCCTTGAAAAGAGGTGAGCTATGAATGTGCCTACACTACAAGAAAACAGGCCATTTACGACTGCATTTGTAGTCGTTTCGTAGTCGCTATTTCATAAATTACGACTATTTTACGACTAAACACTGTTGTCGTAAAACGTTAGTCGGTAGGAAATTCAGTCGTAATTTAGTCGGTAAATAGCGACTACGTTACGACTAATCCACGTAGTCGTAAAAGTAGTCGTAATGTAGTCGTAAACGTTTACGACTGTTTTGTGACTAAGTTACGATTAATTAAAATGTGAACAGTCGTTGTGTACAGATAGTCGTAAAGTAGTCAGTAAACATTTACGACTATTTGCTGACAGTTTAACGATTAATGCGATGTGAAGGAGATTAGTTTGAGAATAGTTGTGATATAGTCGTCAAATGTAGCGACTACTTGGCTACTACGAGACGACTATTTGACGACTGTGTTGCGACTATGTTAATCTAGATTTAATGACTATTTGAAGACTATAGGGATTAAAAACCAGAATCTTTTTTTTTTTTTTTGCTTACAACTCAAATTTATAATCAAAGAAAGCCTTAAAATTTGCATTTTTAATTACCAAAAGTTAACCATAATTGTAATTAGTACACCACATAAGCCATTACAAAAAGAGAGAACCATATTTTTGTCACAACCAAAAGAGAGAACCTAACACTATGATTCTCTTAAGTGATAAGGAAGAACACATCATCCCAAATTGTCAAGTTCATTAGAGTAAGAAATAGAGAGAGATAAGTAGCCTAAGAATTAACCTAAGGAGGAGATGCACTTTATGTAGGAGGGTCGATGGGTGCATCACTTGATTCAGACTCATGGAACTCGAGAAAGGCCGGATCAAGTTTCTGCATGAACTTTTCCAAGCGATCTATCTTCTTCTGTTGCTCAGCCACAACTTTGGAATGTTCTGCTTCACGAGCAGCAAACTCAGCATCACGTTTTGTCGCATAAGCAACTTGTTCTTCAATGATCCTTTGAGCTTCCTTCATTTGCTCTTGCAATGCTACAAACGATGATGACTGTCCTTGTTGATGATAGCTGCTGCCATTGAGAAGACCCTGAAGATGATCCTTGAGGCTACCGAGCCCAAAAATATTACCTCGTGAATCCTTCTCGGTGGACTGAGAAAAAAAAAAGGTGAAACTGTAAATAGAGAATATGAAAGTTAAAGATTCTTTAAATATAGATTGTGAGAAATGTAACTTTACCTGAAGAAAGATGGCAGTATAATCTTCTGCTGTGAGCTCATGAACTTGTGAAGGATCTGACTCAATCTCAGATAGCTTAGCTTGTAAGTTTTTCTCATAAGTTGTAAAGATCTTCTCAGCCTTGCGATCCACATATGTACCATCTGGCTTTGTATGAGTTTCTTTGAAAACCTCACCGAGACTCACTGGTCTCCCAAGTTTTTCTTCCTGGAATGTTACAAAAACAAAGAAAAGGGTTAAGATATAAGTTTAAGTTGCAAAGGTGTAAGAAAAAAAACAAAGTTACTCACCAAGCCTTGTTTGACTTGTTGATAAGATGTTGGCCCAGATAAGTGCATGTGAGGACCGAGACCATTACGGTCTGACATGCGAGCTTTGGAATAGATTCGACTCCTTTCTTGTGCTTCTTCAGTCTCCCACTGAGCAACCATTACTTTCCACAGGTCACCCTCGATCCATTTAGGTTGCACTCGACTAGTCCTAACGTCGCTAACCATGTTTTTCATCCGTCGTTGGCATATGTCATAGAAATACTGTTGCACTGTTCCTGTTATTAAAGGATCCCAAGTGTGTGTTTTCTATGAAAAAAGGAAAATAAAATTACATTAGTGAACAACAACTTAATCAAAACCTATCTATGAATGAAACTCAGAACATAAAACTATACCGCAAACTCAAGGAAGTATCTTTCTCGTCTATCCGGAGGCACACATGACCAATTGTAGAATGGACCATCAAATTTGTTTGTAAAAACTCTAGTAATCTTCCGAACCAGTGCTGATTTTGCATCACGAGTAAACCTCAAAACATAAGAATCAAGTCAGACAAGTTCACAAAACTATCACATATCACCCTAACACATGTATGACAACACAGAATTAAAACATGTTTACTCACCAAGTCGTGTTAGACTTCGGTTCCGGAGAGAGCACGGTGGTAAATTTGTCGCGGTCCGGCACCATAAGTATGGCGTTAAGAGCCCTCAACGTGTCCTCCCGGAGTTCCGGCAATACTGGATCTGGCTCCTCGAAGTTGTTACCTTGAGAGGACGGATGGCTTTGGTTGTTACCTTGAGAAGACGGATGGCTTTGGCTATGAGCGTGAGAGTTCTGACCTGGAGATCTCCCAGAAGCATGCAAAGGATTCGATTGAACCGGTGGATTATTTTGGACTTCTGGTAATGACCTAGCCGGTTGGTCTTCTCGGCTTCGATTCACGGAATTCTCAAACAGGATCTGTGGCGGTGGATAGTTTCTCACCTGCGGTCCGGCTGACGTCGATAGTTGGGGGGAAACGCGGACTTGTTCTTGAGGCGTCTGAGGCATTGGATTGTGAGCCGCCGGCGTGAAGTTGTACTGCGGCGGTAGAGGATTGACTTTTTGAACCTTCGACCTAGGGTTCGAGCCACCGGGTCTGAGAGCAGCGTTGGGGACATTCCTCTTTCGTCCAGACTTCTTAACCTTCATCGTAGAAGACTGAGAGATCGGCGATTGCGTCGATGAGAGATTGAGAGATGAGAGATTGTGAGAAACGGCGAAGAACGGTGAGAAATCAGAAATGAGAGATTAGGGTTTGAGCATTAGGGTTAGGTCGTTTGTTTATGGGCTGGACCGCGTAAATGGATTCCCGGGCTTGTTTAGTCCCTAAATGTTTTAAAATTAGTCGCTTATTAGTCGCTTATGAGTTGGTATGTGATTTTATTTTAACAAATTGGGCTTCGCCTGTAGTCCAAAACCTGGTCCAACACGTAATAAACATGTTTAAACCCAATATTATGTAGTTAGTCACTTATTAGTCGCGAATCTGTAGCCATATTTAATTTTAGAGAAACATATAATTTAGTTTAGTTTACATATTATTTGAAATCTGCTACTTATATATACACTAATAATATATTGATCACTTTAAATTTACAAACATTATTTACATATATACTTACTATAACAAAAATTACATTTTCTATTTTTAAATTAAAATTACATTTTATGACTTAGCATAAATGAAGATACTAATTTTAAAAGATCAGACCTACTGATTCATATACATTTTCTTGAGCTTCACCTTTCATAGGTAATTTTTCACTTTGCAACCAATTCACAAATGTACTAATGGAAAACAAAAGCTCAAGTCTAAAACAATTAACAATTAATAATTAATAATAAGTATAGATATGGTAAAGCAAGCATAAAAAAATTGATATTACTTACATATATTTTGTTTGTGCCTTTGAAAATGAGATTAATATGAGAATGCCACAACATGATGCATGTATGTATAGTTTCTATATATGTGAAGAATGCCAAAATATTAGTCACTACTTAGTAGCCAAATTACCGACTATTAGAAATAGTTGCTACGTAGTCGCCAAATTAGCTGCTTTGATACAACAAAATTAAGTTCTTCCCACTTAGTCGTATAATGGTCGTCATTCAATGACTACAATACCGACTATTGTATTTGGTCGGCAAATAACGTCTAAGTTACGACTAATGTTACGCAGTTGTAAAATAGTCGTAAGATAGTAGGCAAATAGTCGCTTAATTTGGCGACTACGCTTTTAGTCGCCAAACGTAGTCGTAAATCACCTGTTTTCTTGTAGTGCTAAGATCATTCCGTAGAAACTTCCTTTCGGCAATCAAATTTGAAGCGTAAATAAAAGTAGCAAAAAACTCCATGTCACCATCAATGCAGATTGAGCAAGTGATCATCTGCGAAGTAGTGTAAACCGGAGTTATTCTCACATTATTCCTCCAAACCAACCAGATTCTACCCAAACGGTGCTCTTCATAGTTGGACAGGAAGGACCAATCTGCAAAAACGGAACGTATCACCCTAGCTGCCCGTCTTTCCTTCACTTTGGTTTCAAGTAGACAACCAAAATCAAACCGGTGTTGAGATATCCATTGTTTTACTACTCTTTGCGCTTGTCAAAAAAAAAAGTTTACATAACACAATATGATGCAAATATACAGTTCTTGAGTTTGGATTAAAAAAAAAGAATCACACAGTTATGTTCTTTAATGTGCTAGGCAGGCACCACCAATTATGTAATATCCTATGTATATACTATATATATATATATTTTGTACTAGCATCAAATCTATTAAATTTCAATACTTCCTGTAGATAATTCAAAATTGGGGATTTGCTGTCTATTTTCCTAATTTAAACGTCATAGAAGAAATGGTTGTAGCAGTATATATATATATATATATATATACCAAATTAATCTGTTCTCTTCTCTCCTTTTTTTTAATTGTTTTAAAATGGTTGTCTAGAAGACTACAACCGAGATTATTTTGACGGTAGTTGAATTAATCTAAAAACGAGTAAATTGATATTTCTCATAATAATTTAGAAAGTACTATTATATTGAAACTGAAAGACTAATTAAATAAATAAAAGCAATTAGAAAAGAATGCGAAAAGATGCTGTCAAAATGGACACATGACTACGTTACTACGTTACTACGTATCGGTTTGGTCATTTGACATGTTTATTTAAATAGGTACGTACAACTTGAAACGTAGTTGTACTACCCAGAATTCGATCTTCATAGTTATATTAACCGATGATAAATTGAATTTTCAAGATTCTTCTTCTATCTCGTCTAACAACACGTCGTCGGAGATTGACTGGAAGTCTGGAATATCGTTTAAATATATGATAATATAAAATTACAATAACATGAAACAAAAAAAAAATAAGAAACTTATTTGTTAAATAGCGAATAATTAACTATATCGCCGTATACTGCATGTACATTATAAAATAAAATAATTCATTAAAAGATTAAAGAAAGAAAAAAAAACACAGTTAATAAATGATTTATATTACTCGTCAGAACAGGGTGCAACCCGTGTTGGGTTACAGTTACAATCACTCAACGCACAAGCTAAAGCTACTAAGACTACAAAAATAGCCCATCCTAGAAAAATAGCGGCTATAAACAAATCATGAGACATACTGTTTCTTCACCTTCCTTCAAATTTCTTTTGTTTTTTTCGTGTCTTCTCAAGAAAGTTGCTAGACGAAAAATTAGCTTATACATCGATACTCATAAGAGGAGTATATATATAAGTCCTCATTGCCTTATCTCTACGACTTGGGAATGAAAGTTAACATAATATTAACTAGAAATCAAATACAAAAATGAAAAGTTAACATAACACGGTAATATGCAAATATACATTTCTTAATTAGTTTGATAAAAAAAACCAAGTACACACTTCTTTAATGTGCTAGGCACCACCAATTATGTAATGTCTTGTACATATACTAGTTCTTTCTTTTTTATACAAGCTTCAAATCTATTAAATATTAATACTTCTCGTATATAATTCAAATCTGAGGTTTTACTTGTCAACTTTCCTAATTTAAACGTTAGAAGAAATGGTTGTTTTCCATTCTTACCAATGCTTGTTGCATGAGATCAAAAAGGAATACTGCAGCAGAGAATATATAATATATTATTGTGTTCTTCTTTCTTGTACACAGCCGACAGTCTGACACTATTTTTTTATGGTAGTTGAAGTAATCTAAACACTAATAAATTGGTATTTCCTATAATTATCGAGCATTTAATAAACTTGAAACCAAATGACTAAATATATATAATAATAACTAGGTGTTGATTGGTTTTTTTTCTACATCCTGCAAACGCTACGTTTGTGGATGGTGGCGATTGTTAGCGATTGGTGTCAATTACATAAATTGCTTTCAATCGTTTTTAACTATTTGAAACCACTAAATTCCAAAAGCTGTTTTTGAAAAGTATTTGTGGTTGCTGACGATTGCGATTGGAATTTTTTTAAAAAGAAAAAATAATCAATGATACTGAATTTTTTTTTATATATATTTCTATCTAACCATTGTACCCATTAAGAATGAGGGAAAATGAAATTCATATACAATTGAGAAAATTAAAAAATAAACATTTACAAGAAAATAAAATTCCAACCAAGATCTATATTTAATAAAAAAACTAAGATCTATACTTAAGAAGAAGACGAGACAATTACAAACATTGTCCAAATAAAAATTCCAACCAAACATTGGCCAACTTTACATACGAAAACGCGGAAAACTTGATGTTAAGTTAATGGCACATCGCACATAGGTTAAAAAAAGTCTAAATAAATATAACATTTCATTAGAAGTTTAAGAAAATTAGATTTTTTGTTAAGAATATTAAAATAAATCACCAATGATTCGTCTCGCTTGATAATTCCTACCGATGCAACTGTAGCCCCACGGAACTGCATAACAAATTTTTTTTATGTGAGAGTAAAAATAAAATAAAAATATGTCTCTTCCAAACATCAAGAACATTGGTCTTTCATAGTTAATTTACCTTGGCCTTGAGATTTAATTTGAAGAACTTATTAAGTGTGTTAGATCTATTATCCAATAAAGCATATGTTTTGCCATTTATCACAATACTTGATGAATACACAAATGCATAAAGTAGTAAGTATTTCAATATATAATTTATTTTTTTTTGAACAATTATTTTAGTACTTTTTATGATTTTTAATAAATCAAGGTTCATAAAGTTTTTGTTGTTTTCAAACATTTATATAATTATATATTACATTTATTATGTTTTAATCGCTATTGTATCCGCTAATCAGTCAGTCGTAAAACTCCCGCAAACGTACCCATTTTAAAATGCTAAACTAGTCATTCAAAATGCTTAATAACACTTGAAACCACAATCTTATGCAACCACAACCGCAAACGCTGTGCTTGAACCAGTCAGACCCTTAGAAAAAATGTGAAAGATGCAATCATTATTACTCTCTTCGTTTTAAATGACTTGTCGTTTAAGATTTTCTTACGTAGATTAAGAAAATATCTAAATTTTACCCCTTTTTAATATATTTTCTATTTTTTATTGGTTAATACATTAAAATAGTTAGGATAAAATTGATATATTTAGCAAACATATGGATTGAAAATTTAAAACAAAAACTATTATATAGAACGACAATAAAAAAAATCTGAGAGAATATTTATTAAATGTTAATATCTAAGGAAACAAAAGAATTTCAAAAGAGATTTTCCCAATGATACAATTAGGTATGGAATTTGGACTCTTTGGTTAATTATATTATATCTCAAAAAATCGATCGGTTGAGCAAATCGAACCACAACCGAATCCAATTTAAAAAGTTTCAATCGATTTAGTCAAGAGAACAAAATCAGATCTTATTCTCGTGTACCTATATCTAAAAACCAATTCTACATTGTCCCAATTTATTCTACATACCTCTCCACATTTACTATAATATACATTTACAACTTTGCCCTTTCTTCTAATTTTGAATTTAATAATATAAACAAAATATTTTAACAAAGAAAAAACAAAATCCCAAAAAAAAATCTGTAACATCTGCAAACCAAATAGCTAATTTTGGGTGTGAGCGGGTGGGTATCGATCGACACCAACAATTTCTAGTCCGACCGGGTTGATTTGTTTTGTTAATTTGGTTCGGTTAGGTTTAAGTGGAATTTCCAAACCAAAGTATTTAAGGATAAGTTGACCTAGGTCATTGGGTTTTAGAGTGTTGCCGTTTCCGAGAGTTGAGAAAAGGAGAAAAAAGTTCTTGGGAGTTTTTAGAGATTCTTGGCTTTTTTGGTGAGATCTGTTCCTGTGGAGTGTAGATCTTGTGCTAGGAACGAGAGAGAAGCCTTCTAATGTGTTGGATTCGTCAGTTTGGGTCAGAAACTTCCTGCAAAAGAGGTGAGTGCATGACCATGGCTGATCTAAGCTTGAGAATTCTATGTTTTGATGTTCTTTGAGTTATATGACTGATTCCTTGTTTGCTTGTGGTCGATTTGTCGTTTTATGGCCTTATATGGCTTGTGGGAGAGAGTCTCAGATGCTTGGGAGACATTTGGAGGCAGAGATCTGTGCTGGAGCTTAGAGGAAAATGATGCTCGACAACGGTATGGATCGACACAAGGAGTGTGTCGGTCGACACCAGTGCGAAAACGGCTCGTAAGCTCTGAGGAGTGTCGATTGACACAATGTGGAGGATGTCGGTCGATACCAGGTTGTCAGTGTCAATCAAAACTAGTATGGTGTCGATCGACACCAACCTTTGTAGTAGCCAGTGTCAATCGACACTAAGTGTGTGTCAGTCGACAATATCCTTCAGTAGACGGCTAGTATGGTTTGATTGTGTTTGTTTGAGGATTTTTGGACATTGGATTCTAAAAATGCTTGTTGTATAGCCCAGTAGATGGGAGAATTTCCTAATTGAGTGTTTATGACAATACTCATGCATCTCAATTTGTGTTTGTGGTGCAAGTAAAGGCAATGTGTGATCGTGGAATCAAGGCGATAAAGAGGAGGATGTTCTAGAGGCTTGGTTGTTTGTTCTATGCTGCTGTTAGGTTGCTAGAATGGAATGTAGTATCTAGAACGGATGTTAGGATTGCCGGTTTATTGTTTTATGACTTGGTTTATGTTATTGGTTTGTTGGATTAATGATATTGAATTATTATTTGATTATTTAATTCATTGGTTTATTGTTTGGTTATTTCTGCTGTTTGGTTTGAATTTGGTTAGGGGTTAGTTAATATGGGATCACTAGGTTATTATTATTTAAAAAAAAAAACAGGTCGGTCTTTTCAAAACCAACCATTAACAATTCATCTATTTTCAACTTGAAATTACATTTTTGCCTCCACCATTGAAGCTATTTTTAGATGATTTATTTGCCAACTCTATTGTTTTTGTTCAGTTTTAGCATGTGTTGAAAGATTGATAATAGTGTATGAACAAGTGTTGATGTTAGATTTGTTTAATACAACATCTGTCTATTTGGGTTATTGTTAGATTTCTTGTAATTTTTTTATGTTTATTGAGTTCATCTGGTTTATTCTCATATCAGAGTTGGATTATGTTTGTAATTTATGAGTATATTGGTTTAATTGAGCTATACAGAAATTAGAACTGTTTGTTCTGTTTTCAGTACAAGTGACATGAATAGGTAGTTTAACTTAGACCAACTCCAACCCATCTCCATTTCTACCTCCAAACTCCATTTTGGAGAAAAACCTTCTCCAACTCCACTCCATTTCCATCTCCAAAATGGAGATCTCTATATTTGTCTCTATATTTGGAGACTTTGAATTCATTTCTCTATTTTGGAGTTGAGCTTTTTTCTTTGCAAATCAGTCCCTTAAATTTATATAGATTTATATTTTATATCTGAATACAGTTAAATATTATTATTTTCTACTTAAACTTATAAATAATAATTTTAAAATTCAACATTTAACATATATAACATAGAAAATAGACAATACAAACAAAAGTACAAAATAACATTACTACCAATGAAATTTAAAACACATAATATGACTTAAATAGAAGATTAAAAACAACTTAATACAACAAATACTAATAATTGATGAATGTTGTGTAATGTAATATTGTTCAATAATAAATTTTAAATATAAATAACATGCTAAAATTTTTCTTTTTTGCTAAAAATAAAAGAATTGGATCAATTTTGTAATTTTAATAAATAAAGGATCATTATATAAATTAATAATAAGATATAAGAAGAATATTCTAAGAATATTCTCTTTTGGAGTCAAATATGAAGAAATAGGTTGGAGTAAAACCATCTCCAAAATGGAGTTACTCCAAAATAGAGTAAAAAATGAAGAAATGGGTTGGAGATGCCCTTATAACTCGTCCATTTTCAATTCTCGTGGTACAACTAGGTGAAATTGGTACAACTATGTTTAATTTTGAATTTCATAATTTAATAAAATTTAGAAAACTAGATTAAAAATGGTTAATTTTGAACCATACAACTAATACAATTAAAAAAAATTATTTCTAATACATTTATGGTTTTACATAGAGCAAACATTACTAATACTTTGATGGTTACTTTGCAAAATTTCACCAAGTAATTATGTCAAACATGTAAATAAGTTATTGTACACAAATTTTCATATGAGATTGCTGTAAATTTATTTTAGTTACCTATTACCAAAGGTACTATTCTAAAAGATGTTTAAAAATAAGATATGTAACACCCGTGAACCAGAACAAGGGTTCAGGATGGGTGTCAATTGACTGTCGGTCGACACCATCTTTTTCTGATCGGCCGGTTTAGTGTTAAATCGACGGTTTGATTCAGTTTGGTAGAAGTAAACCTAGGGCTTTGTTTTTAAGGAGCAGAACTCGATGCCACTTAGGTTTTTAGTCCCTTTTGTCGTTTCCAAAAGTTAGATAAAAGAGAGAAAAGTTCCCATTGTGTTTCTGTGGAGTTTTGTGCTTGTTCTTGAGATATTCTTCAATGGGAGTGGAGATATGGGGCTAAGGACGTGTTGGAGACTGTTGTGGTTTTGATTTCGTGCTTTTAGAGTCACAATCTTCTTGGTGAAATGTGAGTGCATGATCATGGCTTATCTGAACATGAAATCTCTGAGTTTATGTGTTTTTCTTTGATTTGGTGGATTGATTCCTTTCTTGTAGTGTGTTTTTCATGATTCCTATGGTCTTGTTTGGCTGTTGTAATGTTTCCTGAACGAGTGGTGACTTGGAAGTCAAGTTTTGGTCGATGGCGGCGTCTATAATGGTGCTAGGGTATCGATGTTGATCGACACTAATTGTGTTGCTTTGCAAGTGATTGATGAGAGTGTCGACCAACACTAGTTCTTATCAGTCAGCTGACGTGTTCCTTTTGTTCGTCTAGTTTGATTGTGACTTGCTTGTGAATGTTGTTTGATGCTTTGATATCTTATTGCTTGTATGTATAGCCCAGTAGATGGGAGGATTGCCTCACTATGTATTTCTGGAAACACATATGCATCTCTTTTGTGTTGCGGTACAGGTAAAGACAAAGTGTGATTATGGAATCTAGGCAATGAAGAGGAGGATGTTCTAAAGGTTCGAATGATCGACGTTTGATTTCTGCTAGGTGCTAAAGTCGGGTCGATAGATTATTTCTAGAATGCTAGTTTATTGCTTCTTGAAATTGTTGGATTATGAGTTGATAGACATTAATTTTTGGTTTATTGGTTATTGAATATTTGCTGATTTAATATGTTGCTATTTCCGCTGTTGAAATGATTGTGGTTAGGTTGGTAGTAAGTATGAGATTCACTAGTAAATTATTATGCTTAAGGAAAACAAACGGGATGGGTTGTTTCAAGATACTACTAATAATATGTTAAAACTACAAAAGTACAACTATGTTCATGCTTGTACAACTATAAACTTGAGTACAATTACTTGAAAAACTTGACAATATTTAATTCAGTTTTATTTAATATTTAATTTGGTTTATGTTTAATTTATTTTAATTCAGTTTTGTTCTAGTAGGTACCAATGTATCAATCATACACATCCCAAAAATATTATTAGTTGCACCTAAGTGTTCTAGTAGTACCCTTTATTTGAGAGTTTTTTTTTACTAGTAGTACTGTAACACCCGCGAACCAAAAACAAGATTTTTGGTAGGGGTGTCTACCGACACTGCTTGTGGTGTCGGTCGACACCATTTGCGGATGGGTTAATCAGTTCGAATTTAATCGTCCGGTTTGCGTGGGTGGTTTTGGGGAAGCCCTAGCCGTTTCTCGTTCTAGAGAGAAAAAGAAAGGGAGGAAAGCTTTCCAGTGACTTCTTGTGAGGTTCCTTGGTTTTTCTTGAGAGATTTGTGCTTGGGGAGTGAGATCTAAGCCTAAAGACGTGGAAGGAGCTTGCTGTGGAAGTTTCTGGTCGTGGTTTGGTCGATTTCCTCATTGATTGACAAAGGTAATGCATGACCATAGCTTATCTAAGCTGAGATCTCTGTTTCTATGATTTTGTGTGTTGTGTGGTTGTTTCTTTTGGTTGTTTGTGAGTTTTTCGTAGCTCCTGAGGCTTGGATTCGTTCCTGAGATCGTGGGGAACGATAAAGAGAAGATTGGATGCGAGATTCGGAGGTTCTGTTCAAAGGGAATCGATGCTCGGCAACGGTGTTGGTCGACACCAACACGAGGACGACTCAGGGACTTGGCGAGTGTCGGTCGACACCATGTGGAGGTATCAGTCGACACGTTAGGGATTCGGGAATGTCGAGCAGGTGTCGGTCGACACCAGTTGTAGTGTTGGTCGACAGTAGATGACCAGTGTCGGTCGACACCATCTGGTGTCGGTCGACACCCTTCTGTAGTGACCGGTTTATGTCGTGTTATGTTGTGCATGTTCTTGGTTTGTTTTATTATTGTTGTTTGTGGCATGAGAGATCTTATTGCTTGTGTGTTTAACCCAGTAAATGGAATGATTGCCTCACTAAGTATTTCTAGTAATACTTACGTCTCTCTATTATGTTTTGGTGCAGGTAAAGGCAAAGTGTGATCGTGGAATCAAGGCTATGAAGTGGAGGATGTTCTAGAGGCTCGGTTGTTTGCTCTGTGCTTTTGTTAGGATGCTAGAGTGGAACTTAGTGGTCTAGAAAGGATGTTAGGATTGCTGGTCTTATGATTGTTTTATGTTCTCGATAGTTGTTGGAGTGATATTAAGTTTTTTCTTTAATTGTTATTGGTTATTGGATTGATTATTGTTATCCGCTGTTGTTATTGATTGGGGTAGGTTGCTAGTGAGTACGGGATCACTAGATATTAATATAGATATAAAAAAAATGGGTCGGGTTAATTCAAGTACTACTAGTACCATCACGCAAAAACAAAAAAATAAAGGGTTTTGTGTAAAAAAAAACTCTCAAATAATTCTTGTTTTGCAAGAAAACCTTCCTTGTCAAATAAATGCAGATTAATACTGTAATCTCAAAAGTCACTCGCAATATAGCACTTTTATGTATTAATTACGTGTCACTTTATAAATTATGCTGTTTTTATGACAAAAAATGGCAAGACATTTAGATTTATTTAATTTAATTTTCTTAAAAATGATTTAATATTTTTGATTAGACTATTTAGATATTTTGAAGTAGTCCTTTGTTAAGATTTTCTATAAATTGAAGAATATTAGATGAAAAAATCATTATGGAAAAATATAATTAAATTCCAAAATATGAATATATCTATTTTCTTTAAAATGATACTCTTAATAAATATCATATTTATTTTGAATATATATCTAAGCATGAATGAATTTAAAATTTATGCGTGATATGTCAAAATGCATTTATAATCTAAATGCATTTGAGATTATGATCATGATTAAATCCTAACATATATTATTTGCAAAATTATATATGTTTTGAACATTAGGATATTTTGATAGGAGAGATATGCAAATAAAAATTTAAAAATTTTAAGATTTAATATTTTTAATTAGTCCATTAAAATATTTAGTTTGCTTTTAATATGATCCTTAATTGAAAGAATATTAATAAATTAAAAAGAATAAGTGTTTTTTTAACAAAATATTATTAAATTATTATAAGCCCATACGGTTCTAGGTACGGGTTCGCTGTGTGCTTTGTGTTGTGGATGTGGGATTGAATGCTTGTGTGTGGCATGGGGTCCTAGAACATCCTCTTCGAGCCTACTTTGTGATTCCACGGTAACTTGTGTTCTTTGTAAAGTTAGGAGTCTTTTTGTTTGCTTAGCCTTCTGGTCTAGGTGGTACAGATGGTTAGAGGTGATGATGCTGTTGGTCGAGGGCGTGGTCTTGGTCATGGCCGTGGGCGGGGACAGGTTCCCGAAGCCAGTCTGAGTGTGACCCAGAGCGTGGCCAGTGAGGAAGTGGCAGAGTCGCAGGTACATCCTAGAGTGTCTAGAGACCAGGCTGGTTTGGGGTGTGTGCTGATGCAAGAGGGAAAGGTCATTGCCTATGCTTCGCGGTATTTGCGGAAGCATGAGGGCAATTACCCTACTCATGAATTGGATATGGTAGCTGTGGTTTTTGCTTTGAAGATTTGGAGATCTTATCTTTATGGCCGAAAGGTACAAGTGTACACAGATCATAAGAGCCTGAAGTATATCTTCACTCAGCCTGAGCTGAATTTTAGGCAGAGGCAGTGGATGGAGTTGGTGGCAGATTATGATCTAGATATAGCTTACCACCCCGGTAAAGCTAACTTGGTAGCAGACGCTCTGAGCAGGAAGCGGACGGCTTCTGCTCAGGAGCAGGATATGGAGTCTCTGGTGACTGAGATCAGTACTTTGTGGTTATGTGCTATTTCACAAGAGCCATTGGGATTGGAGGCAGTTGATAGTGCGGATCTTCTGAGTAGAATGTGGTTGGCTCGGGAGAGTGATGAGGGGCTTGTGAACGCCTCTAAGGCTGAGGGTTCAGAGTAACAGGTCTCTGCTAATGGGACTATCCTGGTGCATGGTCGGGTTTGTGTGCCCAAGGATAAGGGCCTGAGGCAGGAGATTCTGAGAGAGGCTCATTCGAGCAAGTTCCCTGTTCATCCTGGAGCGACCAAGAAGTATTGTGACCTTAAGCGGTATTATCACTGGGTCGGGATGAAGAGGGATATCGCTAGTTGGGTTTCGAGGTCTGATACTTGCCAGCTAGTGAAGGCTGAGCATCAGGTGCCGGAAGGTCTGTTGCAGAGTTTACCCATTCCAGAGTGTAAGTGGAATATGATCACGATGGACTTCGTTGTTGGATTGTTTGTGTCACGGACTATAGATGTCATCTGGGTGACTGTGGATCGTCTGACCAAGTTTGTACATTTTCTGGCCATTAAGAAGACTGATGGGGCAAAAGTCTTGGTTAAGAAGTATGTGAGGGAGATTGTGAGGTTGCATGGTGTGCCTGCGAGCATAGTGTCATACTGGGTTTCCAAGTTCACTTCAGCGTTCTGGATGGCATTTCAGGCAGAGTTGGGCACTAAGGTGCATATGAGTACAGCATACCATCCTCAGACAGATGGGCAGTCAGAGAGGACGATTCAGACTCTGGAGTGTTTGTCGAGCAGGTGTCGGTCGACACCAGATGACCAAAGTCGGTCGACATCCTTCTGCAGTGACCGGTTTATGTCGTTTTGCGTTGTGCATGTTTGTGGTTTGTTTTATTATTGTTGTTTGTGGCATGAGAGATCTTATTGCTTCTGTGTATAGCCCAATAGATGGAAGGATTGTCTCACTAAGTATATCTGGTAATACTTACGCCTCTCTTTTGTGTTGTGGCGCAGTTAAATGCAAAGTGTGATCGTGGAATCAAGCATATGAAGAGGAGGATGTTCTAGAGGCTCAGTTGTTTGCTCTGTGCTTTTGTTAGGATGCTAGAGTGGAACTTAATGGTTTAGAACAGATGTTAGGATTGTTGGTCTTATGATTGTTTTATGTTGTAGATTGTTGATGAAGTGATATTAATTTATTTCTTTAATTGTTATTGGTTATTGGATTGATTATTATTATCCGCTGTTGTTATTGATTGGGGTAGGTTGCTAGTGAGTATATGATCATTAGATATTAGGATATATAAAAAAACGGGTCGGGTTGTTTCTAGTACTACTAGTACCATCACGAAAAAAGTCAAAAAATAAAAGGTTTTGTGTAAAAAAACCTCTCAAATAATTCTTGTTTTGCAAGAAAACCTTCCATGTCAAATAAATGCAGGTTAATACTGTAATCTCAAAAGTCACTCGCAATATAGCACTTTTATGTATATATGACGTGTCACTTTATAAATTATGCTGTTTTTATGATAAAAAATGGTAAGACATTTAGATTTTTTTTTAATTTAATTTTTTTTAAATGATTTAATATTTTTGATTAGACTATTTAGATATTTTGAGTTAGTCGTTTGTTAAGATTTCCTATAAACTGAAGAATATTAGATGAAAAAAATCATTATGGAAAAATATAATTAAATTCCAAAATATGAATAAATCTATTTTCTTAAAAATGATACTCTTAATAAATATCATATTTATTTTGAATACATTTCTAAGCATGAATAAATTTAAAATTTATGCATGTTATGTCAAAATGCATTTATAATCCAAATGCGTTTGAGATTATGATCGTGATTAAATCCTAACATATATTATTTTCAAAATTATATATGTTTTGAACATTAGGATATTTTGATAGGAGAGATTTGCAAATGAAAATTTAAAAATTTTAAGATTTAATATTTTCAATTAGTCCATTAAAATGTTTAGTTTGTTTTTAATATTATTCTTAATTGAAAGAATATTAATAAATTAAAAAGAATAAGTGTTTTTTTAACAAATTATTATTAAATTATTATTTTTGGATACATATATTTTCTAAAAATCAAAAGATAATCAAATTTCTAGGTCAATTTTAATTTAAATTTAAATTTAATTAAAATTTTCTGTAATTGAACTAATGGTAAATTGATGTAAATAATATATTAAAAATGAAACAACCCGACCCTTTTTAAAATAATAATAATATAACCACCATAATATTTAATTATAATCAACCAACAAATCATCAGTAACCAAACATACAACGGAATACATATCAAACTAAATCTAATATACTAAAATATCATACCAATTATAACCAATAAAAAATCAGCAACCTAACATGCTTCTAAACCAGATTCTATCATAAATAACTTAACCAATAATAAAACCAAGACTCTATATCATCCTCTTCCTCATCGCCATGATCCCACGCTACACATTACCTATACCACACACACAATAAGATGTGTGAGTATTACCAGAAATACCAAGTGAGGTGATCCTTTTATCTACGAGCTATACACACAAGCAAATCAAGTGTACAACCACAAATAAAACATAACAAACCAGCCATTGAACAGAACACCCAATAATACATTAACCACACCTACACATCATCATACAAAATAAGTCATACAACCAAATCGCTCAGATAAGCTCATGGTCACACACTCACCTTATCAAGGTGATTCAAACAACAAATACAACCAGGAGAAACTCTCCTTGCGTCTGCAACAGTCCAGCCACACCCTACTACAAGCCACACAGCCAAAAACAACCTTGAAGAAAACTGGACAAAAATATCATAAAAGAACAGTCTCAAAGATGAAACCCTAAAACTAAAACCAACTGTTAACTTTCGAATCCCTCTGGTGGAATACTAGCCCTAGACGTCACGAAGCTTCCCAAAAATATCGTGCCGATCGGATAACATACAAGCCTAAGATCGCATTTACAATCCCTGCTAGTCTCAATTCACGTCTCAGATAAAATACCTCACGAAACTGCAGATAACTTCTTGATTATTAACTCAAATGCAAATCCGTAAAAAGGAGTGTCTATATAAAAGACTTATCTAGAAGTCCACCAAATTTCATTACCTTTTGCAACGATTTAATATACCAAAATTTATTTCCCCCAGACCTTGAAAATTCTGTCTCCTTAGCCTAACACACCAAAGTCACATTTTCTTCCTCTCCTTCACACCCCGTGACCAAGTCACTCTATCTCTCTCTTTCTCCCTGAGCAGCACTGACAAACAGATACACACAAAAGAGAGAAGAGGCATCGTGGCTTAAGAGAATTTTGACAACCAATGACGAAAACAACACTACAACAAGCCTCCCAACACGTTTGTAGCCTCAGATCTCCACTCCAAGAACAGATCTCTCTAAAAACGGCTTAGAACTCCTCAAAAACACTCAATAATTTTTTCTCTCTTTTACTTCTCTCTAAAATGACAAATGAACGGCCACATAACCCTCAAAGTCGATTTTTCTCTTAAATATCACGGTTTAGGATTCCTAAACCAAACCGTTCCAATTCAATGATTTAAAACAAACTGACCGAACCAGAAATGATGGTGTTGACCGACATCCTTTTGGCGTCGATCGACACCCATCCCAAAACTACAAAGTTAATTCGCGAATGTTACAGTATGACTATAACCTTTACTTTCCTTTTATATAGTATAGATTGTTAACTAAACACTTTTTTTTTTTGAGAGCAACCAACTAAACACATTTTTTATGCATCGCAATTACTACATATATGAGAATTTTGTTTTAGGAAAATACCGCAAAATAAGAAAAATAACTCTGTTTACAAAACAGAGAGTACTTATTTTTTAAAACTCATACAAGCTTCCTTAATTTTTAGAAATATTTCTAATCATCTCATCTGTTGTAAATCGACACAACAACTTTGGATTCAATCAAATACTAATTGATGGATCTGACTCAAGCTTTAAACACGGAAATAGAGAGAACACAGAGATTTGGTAACCCAGTTCACTGCATCAGCAGCTACGTCTGGGGAGGAAACAGAGTCCTCGACATCCATTATAGATCAAGAGTTACATATGTGTTATGGTTACAACATACCTCTCACACTCGTCTAACATCCTAGATCGAGTCTCACAAGAACAACATATGAAATAAGAATAACAAGAGATTGAGCCTAGATACACCGAGAATCTACATCTCTCTATGCTCTGATCACCTCTTCAGAACCGCCTGAACTAGGGTTTGGCGTAACTCTTTTTGCTCTTTCTCTTCTTTCATCTGTTTCACCTTATGTATTTATACCTAATACAGAGTCTATTTCTGTATGGGCTTCACACTAATATATGGCCTAGTTTCTGACAGACTAAACATGCCCATGTTAAACAAACGTAGACAAACTTCTGATCCACTACAACTTTCTGTTTCAAGTTGGATCATATCTCAACAAACTCCACTTTGATTCAAGCTTGAAACTTTGAAGAAATACGCCTCATAGAACCTTTGGAATCCAACTCTAAATTTGGCTAAACAATCTTCAATAACCTGTATAAGTCACACTTATACAACAAACATTTCAGCAAATTCAACTTCTGAAATTTGCATCAACCATCAACGCATCCTTCTGTGAATAATCACACAGACCCCTGAACCTTGACAATTCTTATGTCCATTCCTTCAGAGATAAACCAGTACTCAAGACACTCTTGTGTCATCCTTGTCATGCGTTTGACATCTTCATAGCTTTGATCATGAAATTCCCACTCATAAGCTATTGATGTTCATATATTTTACCCTGTTTTCCCTAAGTATATTCACATTTTTTTCATCTTTTGCTATCCATTTTGACCATTATTGCATAGTTTTAGGACTAATCATGCATTAGAGTATAGTTGCATTGCATTTGCATCTTTTCATGCATAAACAGGTGATTTTTGGAGCTTAAGGAGCATGGAAGCAATGCTGAGGAGAAGTGAAGCAAACAAGAGGAGAAAGCAAGAGAGTTAAGGCTGAAGAAACAAAGTCCAGAGTCCCACTCGACCGCCCACTCGACCAGACACTCGACCGTGTGCAGAGAGGGACTCGACCGAGTGGAAGATGCACGAGAGAAGCCAACTCGACCGGTCACTCGACCGAGCATCGGGTCGAGTTGGCCGAGCCGCCTAGCTATTTTGTCTTTTAGCATTTTTAGGGCTTCCACTACTTTTTCTATATAAGGGCTTGTACCAGCAGCTACCCAAGGAGTCTAGTTTTTTAGATAGTCAAAAACCTAGTTTTTACCCTTTTGGGAATTATTCCTTTTGCACTTTTATTTTTATTAGATCTTGTACTTCTTTTAAGAGAGAAAACACTAGATTCTTCAATATTGTTGGTTCCATAACTTTCAGAATATTGAGAATTCAAGTTTGATTCTTTCTCCAATATTGTAGATCTTTGCTTTATCTTTCATTTGATGCAAGTTTCAGTATTTTCTGGGTTTATGACTTTGATGTTCATCATGTGTTCTTGTGAGTAGTTGCTTAGGATCTTAAGGATGGGTTAGGCTGGATTGTGTTTGAGGTTTGTTTGATTTGGTCAAGCTTGATTGTGGTAGAATCTCTTCTAGGCTAGATGTTCTTAATGCTGATCCTATAACTGAGAGGGTAGGGTTTGATTTCAAGCATCTTAGCATCACATCAATGTTTAAGGAGCATAGATAAGGCTAGATCTAGAGCTTACCATTAGGCTTGCTAAGGGATTAGAGGTCTTGTTTGGTATGAGATATATTACTTAATGCATGCTTGTGTAGATTCTTTACTTTGTGAGAACAACTCTAGAGATGCATGAGTTTGATTGTTTCTTGCCATGAGAGTGGATTAAACATGTCTTAGACTTATATGTCTAGAGATTAGCTCAAGTTATTTGAGATTTGTTGACCAAGTTAGATGACCTCAATCATTAGTCCAGCCCATGAATCCCTCCTCAAGGCCTTCCTTGTTTATTGATTTTCTAGTCTTAATCCTGCTGCTTGCTTGTTGTCTGATAAGCTTTCATATTGCTCTGTTTTTCTTGTGTTGCTCTGTTTCACGGATTTGTCCAGCTCGACCCTGCACTCGATCTACACTTGATCGAGTGCTTGCTCGAGTTCATCCCCAGAACTTTGGTTTATGATTTGTAGTTGTCCTGTCTTATCTCTTGTCTCATTCCAGTTGCATTTTTGTTGCATTTATTTAGTGTCTTGTTCATTACTTGCCTTGCATTAGTTCAATACCATAGTTTATATTTCTGTTCTAGTTTCATAATTGTCATAATCATTCTGTTCCATTTACATCTAGCATCTAGATATAGTAGCTTTTACTTTCTGCACTTTACATTTCATAATAGGATTGTTAGTGACAAACATCCTTTACATACTTGGCTTAACTTAGGCTCATATACACATCTTGATTGTTCACAAACTCTCAGATTGGATTGACACCTCTTGTACTACAATTGCATAAGGGGAATTGAAACACCCTGCCATCCATTCATCTCATCTTTCATCATTCCATACATTCATCACTTCACCCATACAAATGATGTGTTTCATCTATACAGTAACATGTAACATGTTCACTCAACAGATCACTTCATAAGTTAAACCACTTATGAGTTAAACAATCACACAGTTTTCATCATGGTTTCTGTCAAACACCTTATACTTGTTTTAGTGATTGAATTTCATTCTGCAGTACCTGATTCTACCTTGCTAGCCCTCGAATTCCAACTCTTGTGCGCACTGAGACAGAAATCAAACCTTTACTTGAATCAACTACAGAAATACTGAAACACCCTTGTTTCAACCTGTACCAATTCTCTGATTCTAACTTATCAAAATAATAAAACCTCCTTATCACTCATATAGATAAAGTGAGCCGCCGGTTACAACTTGAGCCAACCAAATAACAACCACTTAACCAATGATCTTCATCGACTCTTTGTACCTGTTTGAGTTACAACCAAACCGGGTTAACCCAAACCACAAGTGTCTCTCACATGTATGATCATACACCTTGACAAAAATACCTTCTTGAGCTTGTTAGACATGAAAAGAATCTCAACATCCAGAAACACCATTGTATAACCCGAGATTACCCATTACAACTATATGTCTTAACATATCAACCTGAACCACTTCACAGGTTCAAACATCCTGGTAAAACAGAATTACCACCAACAGCTTGTGACACGCTGTCAGTCACTTCAACCATGTCTCATATCATCATAACATGTGATATGTCTGAGACAATACCTTAAAGCTTCTTCACATCAAACCTTAATCTCATGATGTGTTACTCCAACTCTGTAACACATTCACCATTATGCAGAATCCACCAATAACTTGGTACAACATCATAAATCTTCTCAGGCCTTCAACAGCCTTCTACTAAAGAGATGATTCAAACTCCACCTTATGATGCAAACATACAACTTACAACTTCTCAAGTAGTTGTCTTCAACTGATTAACAAATGCAATTTGACTCTCTTGTATTATCAGCCTTTCTATGACTTCATATCAGTTGCAAATACTTTAAGCCTTGAGATAAAACATGTTTCCATGCGAGATGCACAACATACTTTCCTAATATGAATTACAGAGACCATACTTTAATACTAGAGATCACTCCATGATTGAATACCTCATACACAACACAATCACTTATGTGTCTTCAAAACAAACAGTCTTTCCTCTATGGTTCTGACTGACTCCATTGAGACTGTCCTAGTGACTGAATCAAAACCTTTAAATCTCTGCTTACTAACTCAGAAAATCCTTCTGAACCACATAGCATAACTCTAGAATCAAATATGTTCCAAACACCTGAAACAGTCTTAGATTCAACAGCAATTTGTATGACAACAATAGATTGAATCCCAAAATGCACCGCTGTTGATTCCAACATGTCACGCCGCCTAACGTCCTAAGGCTAGGAAGACTTTCGATACAAAACTTCGTTCAATCCACTACACATAACAAATATTCAGCCAACAGTTTTGACAATCACCATCTTAGCTTACCTTTGTTCAATTCACACTGTCCTCTCATACACTCCATCATGCAGATAAACACCTCCTGAATGCGAATTTTCACACTCTCTTATAGCTTCAAACAACCTTGACTCATTCACATACTCCCTTGACTGCTATTATCAAGACTTTGTATACTTCTCCACTAGTTGCAAATATACCAGAGCGAGATGCCTGATACATTCTAAGAATAACCACATGATTCTTGATTAAACTAGCTTCCAACTGACATTACCAATCCAGTTTAAGCTACACAATCATATTAATTTTTATCACCAAATGTAAACTCCACCTTGATGACAACCAATCTGATCAGCTACCAATTATCAATGCAACCTCATGTTTTCTCTTGATCATCATGTCAAACCGACAATGATGGCCTACTATGCAAACTTGAAGACCTTGAGTCTTCCACGTCTGAATTTCACTATAACCATGTTATCTCATCTCTTTTGAAATTGAAGCCTTCAGTCATCATATCACTAATTTTTTCCTTATCAGCTTTCACCATGAGTTTGTACTCGTCTTCACAAAACTCATTTGTCATGTCAGCTATATCATGAGCTTGATCAATTTCTGTAACATCCACGGAAAACCTGAACAATGACTACACACTTACATGTTGTTCCAACATAACACCCATTTGTTCCTTCTGCTTCAGCACTCGTGTGCCACAGAATATTAAACAACAGACCTTGTAGTCTTGAACCAATTTCTACAGACTCCTTTCAGCTCCCTAATGATCTCCTTTAACGCCTGATCAGCCACACTCTGAACCTTTCTTAGATTCACAAGAATTTAACCATTAACACTATTACTCACATCCTGCAATCAACTACGTACACACTTTCTCAAATCTTAGCCAGACTTGAATTTCCTCAAAGATCCTAACATGTCTTATTTCCAACAGATTAACCTGAAACTGTTTCATGCTCATCTGCAACTTCTTCTTTGATCTTAACCAGAAAACCTTATTGATACTCAAACAACCATTAACACAAATAGGAATTCAAGCTTTTATGGCGTCCCACTGTAGCACAATCATGTTCATATGGATTGTTCAAACTTCTGAAACTCGCACACAAGCTGCATCAGACCTTTAACAAACTGAATATACCAAAACACAACCTGAAACCCAGCATTGAATCTTGGATAATCCCTTGCAAAATCAACAGCCAACCTTTTGTGTTGTACCAAGATTCTGATTCTCTTAACTCATGCAGACCATCAACAAATACACACAACTCTTCAGAACATCACACTTTGACCTTGTGACTGTAGAGGATAAAGACTTGACGTCTTCAATATTTGAGCCTAAAACAAGTAGAGGTTAACTCCACCTCAAACTAATCTCCAGTTGGTTGCGCAACCTTAAATCAAGAACAAACTCTATGGATGAGTGTTTTTGTACCAGCCTCGAAATATATCATATAACTGATATCAACATTATCACCAGTGAATATCTTGATCTAGAACTCACAATGATGTTCAACTCTCGAGTCATTGGAGGAGACAAGCTGTAGATCCTTCAGAGTTCTTAAACCTGAAAACATCTGATGTTATCAGATCCGCTGTAGTGAATCTTCCTTCCTCCAACATCGACGTTCTGAAACCCATAACAGCCACCATCTTCTTCTTTCATGTTATTGTAGCGCCATCTCTCTGCGAACTACAGATCTGATATAAAGCTATCACTTTCCTTCATAGATCTGAAAGCTTTCTCACAAAGCTTGCTCCTCAAGAACCTGAGGCTCTGATACCACTTGTTGTAAATTGATACAACAACTTTGGATTCAATCAAATACTGATTGATGGATCTAACTCAAGCTTTAAACACGAAAGAAGAGAGAACACATAAACAGAGAACACAGAGATTTTGGTAACCCAGTTCACTGCATCAGCAGCTACGTCTGGGGAGGAAACAGAGTCCTCAACATCCATTATAGATCAAAAATTACATATGTGTTATGGTTACAACATACCTCTCACATTCGTCTAACATCCTATATCGAGTCTCACAAGAATAACATATGAAATAAGAATAACAAGAGATTAAACCTAGATACACCGAGAATCTACATCTCTCTCTAGCTCTGATCACCTCTTCAGAACCGCATGAACTAGGGTTCGGCGCAACTCTTTTTGCTCTCTCTCTCTTCTTTCATCTGTTTGACCTTATGTATTTATACCTAATACAGAGTCGGTTCCTGTATGGGCTTCACACTAATATATGACCCAGTTTCTGACAGACTAAACATGCCATGTTAAACAAACGTAGACAAATTCTGATCCACTATAACTTTCTGTTTCAAGTTGGATTATATCTCAACATCATCTGTGATGCATTTAGGAAAAAATGTGGTATTTGAAACAAAAGTAGCCTTACTGTCGGTGTCTCGAGGTTTATTTTCTTTTAAAAAATACTTAATCGTAAATTATTAGAAATGGGTGTACAGGATAACAAAATTTGATATATACTCTCATATAAAGATAGAAAACAAATGATCCTAGGTATATATTTTAAGTTTTGGTCAGTGGATTCAAAATTCAAATCTGGTTTGATCGATATCTGCCTGTTTGTACGGCCTCTTAACCGGATCCTTGACGAGCTTTGTTCCGAACTATCCACCCCAAAGAATTTTCGTCGATCATGGCTTCTATTTTGAAGGATCGGTCGTGCCATCCTAAGGAAGCACAAGTTTCGAAATTTCTAAATTCTATCTACATCATCAAGCGAGGAAAGGAAGAGTTGAACCCGCGATTAGTCAATTTATGTATTTGTTTGTATTAAATAATTTATGTTTTTCTTCGTTTAATCGGGCTATGCCTCTCGAGATTCTCAACTTAGTTTAATTGGAATATGTGGGCTTTATTTCCAGTGTTTCCGATCTTTTGTAATCATACTATACATAAGTCTCTTGATCGTTAAAAAATTAATGTATTTGCGTGCAAAACAAGAAAAAGAAAACAAAATGAGCTAGAGTGAAGTCAACAATGAAGAGCCCCTCGGGCGCAATGCGTGCCGTCTTGTTTTGATAATTGCCGGCAATTTCCCTCTCTACCATTCCTTCTCTTATTGTCTCCTCTCCTCCCAATAATTCATGCATCAGCCTAAAAATATAGTTAATTTTTTTTTTATCTCATTGGTATTGTAAAATGACTACAAACCTGCAATTGGTGGATTTAGAAATAAAAAACTACTCGTTAGTATGTTTTTTTTTTTTGTCAAGCACTATTGTATAATCCTACTTGTATTAGACATAACATCATCGACCAAACGTATCTTAGCTTTGTTTTTGGAATTCAGGATATAGACCTTTACCTAGTTTCAGTTAGCTAATTAAACGATTTTTTTTAGTTTAAGACACATTTGAGTTTTTGTTTTTTATTTAAACACACATTTCTAGTAATACTTTCCATTTTACCTACATATTTTTTATATCACGTTTCAGAACCTGAACATTTGTCAATATAATGTTTTTTTTAAATTAAATACACGTACAATATTATGTATTCATTATTGATATATGTAGCGTGAATGCTCGAAACAAGGAAAGCTACGTAACTGCTACGACACTACTATAATTTTTCTAGTTTTAAATGAACTAGGATGACATATGTTATAATCTGCCTATTGATTTGACGTTGAACCAACCAATTACATAAGAAACAACGACTTTATAATATATATAAATACATTATTTTCATAAATATAGTAATAGTATTATATATAGTCTTCTTATTCACATTACAAAAGCAACTAGGATTATAATTTAGATGATAAAAAAAAAAAAGAGAACACTGTCAAGTGGGAATGCTGCTGGTTCCTTCTTATTACGGGTTTGTTTACAATATAATCTGAACAACAATTACTAAAATTCGATCAAACTATGACTTTTTCTACTAAAAAAATTACGCATTGACCTTTAAAAGCATCTCTTTCTTTTTATTTTTAATTTCTGGAAATTAGTATAGATTCAGTATATATAGATTTCAACGGTTAATAAGAAAAATGCAAATTATATTATAAAATGTACGCAAATATTATTCTTATTTTAACCCAAAAAAATACATATTGAAGGATAGAATAGAGAGAAATAAATAAATAAAAAATGCCTGGCCTTCCCATGTACGCCGACGACTCATCAAGATAACTTTTATTTTCCCGGCGAAACACCGAAATAGCCGCTAATGCATCTCCTCGTATTCATTATCAGTAAGAGAGTATATACATGGTGGACTCTGTGTGTATATGTATGCGATTGTGTACGTACATGTAAGTGCTCTTTCATGCCTTTTCTTCGTCTTCATCATCTTCTTGAGAGTTGTTTTCTGAGTCTTCTTTGAGAGAAAGAGAGAGAGAGAAAGAGAAAGAGAGATGAACTTTAAAACTCAAACTCTTGTCCCCATTTGGAGTTTGTTTTATACAATACTCACACGTAGGGCATGTTCACTAATAAAATTAGTCAATTAGGTGTGTGTTTTTATATGTTTATTTAATGAAACATTGACGGAAAACAAGAAAATTTGACTTACGTGTTCGAGCATCAGTGTGAACTTCTAGACAAAACTTGCGTTCTTGCAAATATCAGTTTTTCTTTAATTATTATGTGTCAATTTTGGTAAATAAAATGGTGCTACTAAAAATGACATTAAAAATCTATCGGGGCAAGAGCATACGCGTGTTATATAACTACGTGATTCATTTATAGGTGGTGTATTGACTATGTCCGTTCACGACCAAATTTTATAACTAGAGGCAGGAAAACATTTTTATTTTAGAATACAATTGGTATAAATGATAACAAACCACTATTCAGAATTTGCAAACCCCTTCATAAATAAGTTAATCATATCTCTCTTCACAATCTCAATGTTTTCAACTTTCAATATCCCTCTCGTTCTCTCTTTTGACTACCACGAGTATCATTACAAAACCTTGACGACACAACACAAAACTAGTATAGTAACAATGTAGGCAGTTTACATTTATTCAGAAAAAAAAAATGTAGGCAGTGATAGTGAAGCAAATCTCCAAAAGTCTCGATCTTTCGATGCGAGCGAGACTACTTTCAGAAGGGTTTTTATTGTTCCATCGAAGCCACATAAAGGAAACGATATTTCATGGGATGTGACTAAGAGTGTTAAATATAGTAAGAACGAAGATTTGGGTCTATGACAAAATAGGTTATTGTAGAAATCAATATCCTAAAATACACTAGGCGCTAGATGTACAGTGAACTATCGTCTAGCGCATAACCGTATATACAGCTATANATAGCCGCTAATGCATCTCCTCGTATTCATTATCAGTAAGAGAGTATATACATGGTGGACTCTGTGTGTATATGTATGCGATTGTGTACGTACATGTAAGTGCTCTTTCATGCCTTTTCTTCGTCTTCATCATCTTCTTGAGAGTTGTTTTCTGAGTCTTCTTTGAGAGAAAGAGAGAGAGAGAAAGAGAAAGAGAGATGAACTTTAAAACTCAAACTCTTGTCCCCATTTGGAGTTTGTTTTATACAATACTCACACGTAGGGCATGTTCACTAATAAAATTAGTCAATTAGGTGTGTGTTTTTATATGTTTATTTAATGAAACATTGACGGAAAACAAGAAAATTTGACTTACGTGTTCGAGCATCAGTGTGAACTTCTAGACAAAACTTGCGTTCTTGCAAATATCAGTTTTTCTTTATATTATTAGGTGTCAATTTTGGTAAATAAAATGGTGCTACTAAAATGACATTTCTATCGGGGCAAGAGCATACGCGTGTTACATAAACTACGTGATTCATTTATGGGTGTATTGACTATGTACGTTCACGACCAAATTTTATAACTAGAGGCAGGAAAACAATTTTATTTTAGAATACAATTGGGATAAATGATAACAAACCACTATTCAGAATTTGCAACCCCCTTCATAAATAATTTAATCACAACTCTCTTCACAATCTCAATGTTTTCTAACTCATTCTCTCTCTTTGACTACTGATATGCTCAAATTAACTCTAGAGCTACTCTCTCAAATTAAGAGATCACTGCAGTACTTAAGGGTCGAATTCCACAGAGACTCAAGATCACACACAATAGATTATAGAGTTTTATAATTATGCTAAACAAATTGATTTAAGTAAAGAAAAGCAATGCAAAATATTAAATAAAAGCTGTTGTAAATTCAGAAAATCAAAAAGTTAGGCCTAGAGAATTTCTCAGAAAAGTATAAAATATTAAATAAATCAATAAATTAGGATTCAAACAATTAAGAACAGATCTAGAACTCTAAACACTTTTGTAAATTAAATCAGTTCTCACTGCAAATAATATCTAAATTTAAAACCAGAAAATCCAAATCTCTTTGTAAAATTCTAGGTTAAAAATCAGCAATAAAATCAGGTTTAGATTGTTCACAAAATTATTAAATCAAATCTCTTTGCAAGAAATAATTTTGCTCATCAAAAGGTTTTATCAGGAAAATCAATTATATTCTCATATCAATTTATTTTCCTAAAGTATTAATTCTAGATGGCCAATCAAGGATTAATATGAAGAACAACCTAAGATGAAGATCTAGCAAGATAAGGAATCCTAAATAATCAGATCTAATAATTCATAAAATCCCTGTGAAAAACCCTAAACCTAACAAGCAAACTACTCAGACATAATCATTGAAGAACAAAATATCATTCTGAATAATAAGCAATAGAGATTAAAAAGAGTAAGAAGGAGTTCAAGAAATTCTTCTCTACAAAGCAGATCTGATCTCTCTCTCCCAAAGCTCTCAAAATCTCACAGGGTTGCAAGAAAAATAAAACTTGATAGAATAAACTTAAGGGTTTGGAAAACCTAAAAACTATATATATATGTCCTAAAACACGTCAGGGACTAGTCTTGCAAATATGGAAAACTTCGGGCAACTTTGTAAAACTTCCAAATTTGGCTCTCTCGTCGGTTTGGACTGGGTGTCGATCGATGCTAAGGCAGTGTCGATCGACACCATCTCCTCTGATCGATTCCAAGTTGATTTCTTGCGGATTATTGCTCCAAACTGATCCAAATTGCTCCATTTTGCTCCTTTCATGCTAAAAACCTGTAAAGACTCAAAAACAATCTAGAAACAAATGAAAAGACACTAAAAGACTCTTTATATCATGGTTAAAAACCACAAAAACCATGATATATCAACTCCCCCAGACTTAGCCTTTGCTTGCCCTCAAGCAAAACAGAAACTTAGACCTGTGAAAGAGGTTTGAAAACTGGGAACTCACTCAACTGCATAATGATTCTTATTTGCACTCTTCATTTACCTGACTCAAGAACTTACTACTTATACTCAACCATGATAAGCATCAACATTCCTTACTCAAATCCCACAATCCTTTGGAATCTCTGAAATCTCCATTGTCATCTCATTAGTCAATATTAAAGCACAAATAAGGTGAATTCTTACCTTGGGTGTATTGATCAGTGGCATATGGACTCTCTTCAGGCCAAGACATTCTTCTTACATCTCCTTTCCTCTCCCTTTTCTCACTTCCCTAATTATTTTTTTCTTCTTTTTTTTTTTTTAATCAAAGGTGTAAGCGAATACCGGGGTCATCGGTAATTTACCTACCCCTCGCTTCCAAGCTTTGTGTGATCATTTGACTCAAGAGTAGAATAATGAGGTCACTGGTAATTTACCTACCTCTCTAAACTGATCAAAATCATCTCATCTTTTATTCTCTTTTTTCTGATTTTTTTTTTTTTTTTAAAGCACTGAAGGGAAGAGAGAGGGGAGACATACTTTGAAAAATTGCATTGTCTTGTATGGCCTGAAGAAGAAGTCTAGTCCACTGATTTCCAACCCCAAAGTAAGAGATTAAGTCCGGTTAAAATCCTGATAAAGGTTGAGACAACGTTAGATCAATCAGATATCCATTGAATAAGGGCTTTCAGGATTGTTGATAAGGCTCATAGTCTTTCTAAGCTTCATTTCTGAGATCAAGCATAAACAAGTAATCATTAGAGTGTTAGCCAAGTTAGAGAAATCATTAGTCAAGATCATAATTCCCAAAGATAAAAAGAAAAATTTGAAAAATTTGACTCAAACTTTATGGTTTTGACTGACACAACTGAAACTCAAAAACAGAAAACATAGTTAGTAACTAATCTCCCCCAGACTTAAACAACACTGTCCCCAGTGTTATCAAGCAAGAGGAAAGCAAAAATAAAAATAAATAAATAAAAATCAAAAGCAAAAGAAAAAGAAAAACCTACCAGTGGGTTGCCTCCCACTAAGCGCTTGTTTTCAGTCATTAGCTTGACTGTGTTGGAGCTCATGCATCTGGAGGATCAGAACATGGCATTGAAGTCCTCTTCATCCAAGGTGGTGTATAAGCTTTAGGTGCATGAGGCTTGCCAAGGATGTGAGAAATAGGATCAGTGTGGGATTTAGGGATGGGATTGCTTCTCTTATGCCCTGCAAAATCATCAACAGAAGAAACAAGCGCTCTACGATAATCTCGTGGCTTGGTTAACTGTAAAACAGNAATCGCTCTACGATAATCTCGTGGCTTGGTTAATTGTAAAACAGTTTTTGTAGCTTTGAAGGTCTTATTGATGATAGGAGGAAGTTTAGGAGAAGAAAACGCATACCTTGGCCTTACCTGAGGGCTATGGAGTGTGGATTGATGACTCTTCTGTTTGGGAACAGGTTTCTGACTTGGAGCATCAGTCTTGGACAAGTTCAGTCGCAGTCGTGGAGGGGTGTCGATCGATACCCTCTTGGTGGCATCAATCAACACTGAGCCTGATGCTCGTGTTGTAGAAACTTTTTCAACAGAAAAAGTCTGTCCATCAATAGTAGAAACCCTCCTCAGCTTATCCATCTCNAGAGGAAAGCAAAAATAAAATAAAATAAATAAAAATCAAAAGCAAAAGAAAAAGAAAAACCTACCAGTGGGGTGCCTCCCACTAAGCGCTCGTTTTCAGTTATTAGCTTGACTGTGTTGGAGCTCAGGCATCTGGAGGAGCAGAACATGGCATTGAAGTCCTCTTCATCCAAGGTGGTGTATAAGCTTTAGGTGCATGAGGCTTGCCAAGGATGTGAGGAACATGATCAGTGTGGGATTTAGGGATGGGATTGCTTCTCTTATGCCCTGCAAAATCATCAACAGAAGAAACAATCGCTCTACGATAATCTCGTGGCTTGGTTAATTGTAAAACAGTTTTTGTAGCTTTGAAGGTCTTATTGATGATAGGAGGAAGTTTAGGAGAAGAAAACGCATACCTTGGCCTTACCTGAGGGCTATGGAGTGTGGATTGATGACTCTTCTGTTTGGGAACAGGTTTCTGACTTGGAGCATCAGTCTTGGACAAGTTCAGTCGCAGTCGTGGAGGGGTGTCGATCGATACCCTCTTGGTGGCATCAATCAACACTGAGCCTGATGCTCGTGTTGTAGAAACTTTTTCAACAGAAAAAGTCTGTCCATCAATAGTAGAAACCCTCCTCAGCTTATCCATCTCAAATTTCATACTCAATCCATCCACATTCAGTGCTATGTGTCCCTCCTGCACATCAATGATGGCACCAGCTGTAGCCAAGAAAGATCTTCCTAAGATGAGAGGATCTTTAGGCTCTGTATCATACTTCAGCACCACAAAGTCAGTGGGAATCACGAAGTTGCCAACCTTAACCGGAATATCCTCTAAAACACCTTCAGGAATTCTTCGGGATCGATCAGCTAGGATCAGAGAAATCTGAGTTGGCTTGAATTCTGTCATCCCAAGTCTCATAGCAACAGAATGTGGCATCAAGTTGATGCTAGAACCAAGGTCACAAAGTGAGTGTGCAAACCTTCCTGTGGAGATAGAGCAATCAAGTACAAAGCTTCCAGGATCTGGTAACTTCTTAGCAGTCTTACATTGAATGATTGCACTCACTTCCTTAGAGACAACCACCTCCTGCTTTCTCTCCTTCTCCCTCTGAACAGGCTGGTTCAACAGAATTGCACTGACATCCTTAGTAAGAAGTGCTCCTTCTTCAGGACTCAAACCATTGGATACCATTCTCTTCACATACCGCTTAAGAGGTGGTGAAAGCTTTACTGCATCAATTAAAGGCATCTCAATCATCACCTTGTCCATCATTGATTTGCATCTAGCTTCCTCCATCTCTTGCTTAGACTTTCTTGGCTTGGGAAAAGGAACCTTAGGTTGGTACACCCTTTCAACTGTTGGAACCTGAGATTTCGCAGCTTTTGGTTCCGTCTGAGATGAGTGTCGATCGATACCCAAGTGGTGTCGATCGACACCATCATCTGAAACCGAGAATTTTGTCGATTTTTCACCCAGTTCGGCAGAAGCAATTTCAACAGCATCTTCATCCCTCACAGATATGGCATTACAAGCATGCTTGGGATTTGACTCAGTTCTTCCAGGAAGAAAACCCTCTTGTTGTTTGATAGACCCAGCAGTCTGAATAACCTGATTCTCCAACTTCTTGACATGAATGTTCAATACTTCTATCTTCCCATTCAGCTCAGTGTAGACATTGTCAATCTTTCCATTGAAAGTCACTGTCAAATTCTCTTGACCTTGTAGAAGCTGCTCAAGCATGGCCTCCATTCTACTCTCAGAAGAAGTCTTAGGAGGTGGAGACTGATAAGATGAGTTCCCATAGGTTCTTGTATAGCCATTGTTCTGTTGTTGCTGCTGATACTCTGGCTTGGAAGTGTAGCCTAAAGAGTTCCCACTGTAAGGCCTATTGCCTTGCTGATTACTGAATCTCTGACCCTGATTTCCATAGACAAAGTTGACATCTGCTTCTTCATTCCTTGTCTCAGGTTGTGGCTCAAATGTCTCAATGTCAGCAGCAAAGTGAACTGACTTCTTGCCCACAAGGAGATTATGCACTGAATCAAGCTTAGCATTAACAGAAGCTAGCTGGTTTGAATCATATCCTCCATGTAATCTCTTCCTTTCAGCATCTGCTCTCTTAGTACTATTGCTAGCAGCTAAGTTCTCAATCAACAATTCAGCATCTACTGGCATTCTTGTCTTGAAATTCCCATGACTTGCAGCATCTAAAGCCAACTGATACTCCCAGTCACACCCTCTGAAGAAGATACTTAGCAATTGAACCCTTGAGAAACCATGGTGTGGACAGTCCCTTTGGTAAGCCTTGAATCTCACCCAAGCTGCTTTGAAAGCTTCATCTGGTCTTTGCTTGAAAGAAGACAGCTTGATTCTCAACTCATCTGACATTGCATCATCATAGAAGTGGTTGAGGAAGGCCACCTTGACATCACGCCAGCTTGTCAATGATCCAGCAGGCAGCTGTTTCAACCACTGAGATGCCTCTCCTGCAAGTGAGTAAGGGAAGAGTTTGCAGAAGATGTAGTCCTCAGTCACCCCATTAGCCTTGAAGCTAGTCACCAGATCCTCAAAATGCTCAATGTGGTCCAAGGGCTTCTCATTGGGCAAAGCAGAGAAAGGTCTCTGCCCAACTAGTTGAAAGTATGCAGGTTTCAACTCAAAATCATTCCTCTGGAATGGAGGAGGAACAATAGCAGACCGGTTCTCATACACCAGATCAGCCCGATTGTAGTCAGCAATGGTCCTGATCAGATCCCGGTTGTTATCCTGTCGTCGAACGGTGTTCTGTACGTGGTTGGCAGCTCCACGCACGTCTGCAGGTGGGTGTCGATCGATGCCACCTAGTTGGTGTCGATCGACACCAAGGTTCGGATCATCAACGACACCAACTTGCTGGTTCACTACAGCCTGTTCGTTGACAACAGGTTCAGGAATCACGTTTCCTTCTGCATCAAGCTTTTGGCCCTGCTCATTGCGAAAATGGCCCTCTTGATCCCTCAAAACACCAGCCTCATCACGCATCAGAATGATCGTATTAACCATCTTCAGAGATTTGGCTGCTTTTCTGTTCTCACGCTCAAGTTTTCCCAACTCTTGGTTTGAAAGCTTCATAATTGGACCAGTCTTGTTGCTCCTTGTGTTAGGCTTATTAGGCATACACCTGAAACACACAAGAGAGAAGAAAACAAAAGCGTGTTAGTTTGAAAATAAAAAGAAAAATTTAGACAAAATCTAAAACTCAAATCTAATGGTAGATCAAAGAGTCCCCGGCAACGGCGCCAAAATTTGATATGCTCAAATTTACCCTAGAGCTACTCTCTCAAATTAAGAGATCAATGCAGTACTTAGGGGTCGAATTCCACAAGGACTCAAGACTACACAATAAATTATAGAGTTTTATAATTAAGCTAAACAGATTAAATTGAATTAAAATAAAAGCAATGCAAAATATTAAATAAAAGCTGTTGTAAATTCAGAAGATCAAAAAGCTAGGCCTAGGGAATTTCTCAGGAAATTATGAAATATTAAATCAATCAATAAATTAGGATTCAAACAATTAAGAACAGATCTAGAACTCTAAACACTTTTGTAAATTAAATCAGTTCTCACTGCAAATAATATCTAAATTTAAAACCAGAAAATCCAAATCTCTTTGTAAAATTCTAGGTAATAAATCAGCAATAAAATCAGGTTTAGATTGTTCACAAAATTATTAAATCAAATCTCTTTGCAAGAAATAATTTTGCTCATCAAAAGGTTTTATCAGGAAAACAATTATATTCTCATATCAATTTATTTTCCTAAAGTATTAATTCTAGATGGCCAATCAAGGATTAATATGAAGAACAACCTAAGATAAAGATCTAGCAAGATAAGGAATCCTAAATAATCAGATCTAATAATTCATAAAATCCCTGTGAAAAACCCTAAACCTAACAAGCAAACTACTCAGACATAATCATTGAAGAACAAAACATCATTCGGAATAATAAGCAATAGAGATTAAAAAGAGTAAGAAGGAGTTCAAGAAATTCTTCTCTACAAAGCAGATCTGATCTCTCTCTCCCAAAGCTCTCAAAATCTCACAGGATTGCAGAAAAATAAAACTTGCTACAATAAAACTTAAGGGGTTGGAAAACCTAAAAACTATATATATATATGTCCTAAAACACGTCAGGGACTTATGTTGCAAATATGGAAAACTTTGGGCAACTTTGTAAAACTTCCAAATTTGTGATTCTTCATCGCCTAAAGAGGGTGTCGATCGATGCTAAGGCAGTGTCGATCGACACCATCTCCTCTGATCGATTCCAAGTTGATTTCTTGCGGATTATTGCTCCAAACTGATCCAAATTGCTCCACTTTGCTCCTTCCATGCTAAAAACCTGTAAAGACTCAAAAACAATCTAGAAACAAATAAAAAGACACTAAAAGACTCCTTATATCATGGTTAAAAACCACAAAAACCATGATATATCAACTACCACGAGTAACATTACAAAACCTTGACGACACAACACAAAACTAGTATAGTAACAATGTAGGCAATTTACATTCATTCAGAAGAAAAAAAAAACAATGTAGGCAGTGAAGCAAATCTCCAAAAGTCTCGATCGTTCGATGCGAGCAAGACTACTTTCAGAAGGGTTTTTATTGTTTCATCGAAGCCACATAAAGGAAACGATATTTCATGAGATGCGACTAAGAGTGTTAAATATAGTAAGAATGAAGACTTGGGTTTATGACAAAATAGGTTATTGTAGAAATCAATATCCTAAAATACGGCGCTAGAGGGATCGCGAACTATCGTCTATCGCATAACCGTATATCTTATATAATAAGAGAAGGTTTTTCTCAACTTTTCCTTAGAACATGACACCTGGCTTATTATATAACTGACACATGTCCTCTCTTAGTTTTAAAGGCCATTGTTTTTAAGTTTTCATATTAGACTTCACAAAATAAGACCAATTACAAGCCCAACAAATATAATTGACAGCCCTTACACCCATCAGGAGTATACGAGCCAATCGATGCCAAACTCACCTGTACTCACCTTCTCACAACCATCGTTCCCAGCAGCTACCACCTCCGATGTACCTTCACAGATCTCATAATCATTGGGTTTCTTTGGTTTAATTCTCCTACTCCACTTCCAAATTCTAAATCATTTCCGGTTTAATGTGTGTGTCAAGATCCCGAACACCTATTTGAAGTTTCGAACAGTATGTAACATTAATCCTGTCCAAAATTGTTTTCAAATTGTTTGGAATCAAATTTAATTTTTTTAGAAGGGGTTTAGATCTGTACTACCAATTAGAATCATATGAACCATTATTATGATTACATTATTTGTATTACTTATTACAATCTTTAAGGTAATTAAAGACAGTATGTAACATTAATCATGTCCAAAATCGTTTTCAAATTGTTTGGAATCAAATTTTTTTTTTTTTTAAACGGGGTTTAAAAACAATATCTCCTTCCTAATGAAAATGTCTCCTTCCTGATGAAAATGTATATTATCTCTATTATTGTTCCTCTTGACCCCTGATTTAGCTCCATTTTAACATATTCATTTCGCCTTTGTTTTAGGATTGTGCTATACAAGCTTCAGTCCTTCCTAATCGTGTGCCTAAGTTTCAAGATCAATTGGTTAAAGGCCAATTGTACAGCATCAATGATTTGATGTTGTCGCATCCTCCAACCGTTATCGTCGCACCAACCACAAGTGGAGAATTGTTTTTACGGAGAAAACGTCTTTGGAGACTGTTAAAAAACGATAATGCTCTATTGGTTTTGATTATTTTAGGTTCTCTACTTTTTCAGACTTGCTTAGACAAGGGTGAGGAGCTTCCATGTAACAACCTATTTTGCATTGTTCGTATTTCTGGTATCCTAGCTTCCACTTTGTTCTTTAGTATATAATTTATATCTACATTTACCCACTCACCAGATGTTGTTGGCAAAATATCCTCATCTCAAACATCTGAAAACAAAGATCAAAACCACCCTTCGAAGACAACTTTCAATTTAACACTGACTTACATTTTAGAAAGCTTAGCTTACATTTCTATCAAAATATCAGTTTCAATGTTTAGTCATAAATTTATATTCCAATCTCTTATTTCTCTTCATCTAAAATTCTATATTGTCCCATAAATTTTAAACGGCCAAATTCTGCTACTATAATGGCTGACTGGCTCGTTCCTTAATATGTATATTTCATGTGTCTGTATTCTTACTCAAATTATTGTTATGATTCGAGGAAACTTCTAATGTCTCTAAAGCATTTTTCCTTGAGATCACGTAAATAATTTGCTCATTGCACAATTTATTTTTAAATCCCGCCTTTAAAATCCCAATAAATTAGCTTACATTTATATCAAAAAATCAAATTCAATGTATAGTCATAAATTTATATTCCAATCTCTTATTTCTCTTTATATAAAATTTTAAATTATCCTAATTTTAAACGGCCAAATTATGCTACTATAATGGTTAACTGGCTGGATCCTTAATATGTATATTTCATGTGATTTTATTCTATTTCGTACTCAAATTATTGTTATGATTCGAGGAAAGTTCTAATGTCTGTGAAGCATTTTTTCTTTAGATCATGTAAATGATTTGCTCATTGCACAATTCATTTTTAAATGAAAATGGAGGATTTAGGATCTCAGACAAGAAACTGAAGTTTATTCAAAAATGTAAAGTAATAGTCTGGACTGGTGGTTAGGTGGAGGAGAAAACTTTTACGGAATGACCAAACAATCAAATAAAAAATTTAGTTACTCTTATTTTCTCCTTTAAGCTTTTTTTGCTATTGCCATTTTGAGTAAGCTGTAATAACATTTTCTGTTTTATATCAACGAGTTTAAATGTTTAATTACGGTATGGAGACATCATGAGCCTACGTGCATGTACACTACGACGTATTCATAAAGTCAAAACAATGTAACTTAGCCTAAGATATATATCACACAACGGTATAATTGTGTTAGAAAATGATTTTTTTAAGTTTAAAATTTAATTATACATTATATATTATTCTAACTTGGATATTTGTTAAAATTACTACGGATAGAGAGACCTAAAGCTTAAAATAGATGATCAAATCTCTATTATATATATGTCAAAGGAAGACATTAGAGAAACAACGTTAGACGAGGCGATTTGTAATTGATTTTAGTTAACTTGTGATATGGGACTTAAATTTCAACTTTCGCTTATGTCTTTACGTAACAACTAAATAAAGATGATGAGGATTTGCCTTAAACAATGTCAAAGTGAATAAAATCATCAAAATGTAATCTTTATTTTATTTTGTTTTTGGTTTAAAGCCACTGAATAGGCTTTGAAGTTTGAAAGATTCATATCATTTTCCGTCTTTGTGTTGATAGGACAAAATATGTGTTTTTTATGTTAGGGGTTACCAACAATTAAAAGGGAAATAAACTACNGCTATTGCCATTTTGAGTAAGCTGTAATAACATTTTCTGTTTTATATCAACGAGTTTAAATGTTTAATTACGGTATGGAGACATCATGAGCCTACGTGCATGTACACTACGACGTATTCATAAAGTCAAAACAATGTAACTTAGCCTAAGATATATATCACACAACGGTATAATTGTGTTAGAAAATGATTTTTTTAAGTTTAAAATTTAATTATACATTATATATTATTCTAACTTGGATATTTGTTAAAATTACTACGGATAGAGAGACCTAAAGCTTAAAATAGATGATCAAATCTCTATTATATATATGTCAAAGGAAGACATTAGAGAAACAACGTTAGACGAGGCGATTTGTAATTGATTTTAGTTAACTTGTGATATGGGACTTAAATTTCAACTTTCGCTTATGTCTTTACGTAACAACTAAATAAAGATGATGAGGATTTGCCTTAAACAATGTCAAAGTGAATAAAATCATCAAAATGTAATCTTTATTTTATTTTGTTTTTGGTTTAAAGCCACTGAATAGGCTTTGAAGTTTGAAAGATTCATATCATTTTCCGTCTTTGTGTTGACAGGACAAAATATGTGTTTTTTATGTTAGGGGTTACCAACAATTAAAAGGGAAATAAACTACACATTATCTGAATCTGAGGATGAAAAATGTGCAACACTAAGAAATATAATATTTATTTTGTATCTCCAAACTTCATCATCTTTAATAAAAGATTACTCATGGGATAAATTCAAAACTCAAAAATGATGGTAGATCTCGGCTATTTCTGTAAGGCCACAACGGAAACAACGTCCAAACAAGTTATTAAGTGACATGTATTAATATAACTATATGAGTCTATCTTCTATAATTTTTAGTTGACAAATTACGTCTTGACCCAACAGAAAATACAAAGTCGATGATCATTTGCCCATACAGCTTACATCAAACATGTTACTATTCTCAAAGTTGTTTAAATATTGATTGACCATTTTAATGTTAAATTTCATTTCAATGTTTACAAATACATTACATAAATCCTATATCTTGTAATCACAAAATTCGCCAAGAATGTATTGCAATGTGGTTACATCGCAAAACAACATGTCCTAGAAGAGAATCAGTCTAAACTTTTAAACATTTCGTTATTCAAAAAAGTAAACATGATTAATAAAATCTAATATACATGAGGGTGTAGTTTAATAATTATTTTTTTTTGTCGCCGACTGTTTTCATTAAATATCTTAAAAGGATTACATGGTGAATAGGAGCCTAATTACAAGATATAAAAGCCCAATTAACCCAAAAGTATTATAAGCAGAGAAACAAAATGAATGGGTCAATAAGGGACACGTGTATAACACATGTTTGCATGCACGTTGAAGGAGAATTGCGACGACCGACTCACGTCACTGCCACCGCCTTTCCGCCGGAGCTGAAACTCCGACCACAGCCAAATTTCTGGCAAGTATAGCACTTTGTCCACAATATGATCTGTCAAATTTCAGCTTGTAACTCCGAAATTCACCAAATCTTTTTGCAGCTTTTTCCAAGTATGAAAGAAACAGANATTGAAATTTCATATTTGTTAAGCCCTGGAATACGCGAGAAGGTGAGATGTCATATCAGTCGCAAAACACACTCTCCTAATCCGTTCTTCACCAGCCACCAAATTCCTTTCTTCACGATTCACAAACCCAAAAAGAAACCATCATCCATAGCCGATCTAACGGCCCCAATAAGTTATGAGGATCTACACTCCTCATGAATGGAATCGAGCAATCCGACGATCCAAAAGCTCCGTCCACTACTCGGCTTTGCCTCCTTAACCATAAGGAGATCTATGAGGTTCTGCAAAAAGAAGAGAAAACTAAAGAAATAGCCACCAAAGCTATTATACACTCGCACTTAGGCGAGAAATATAACCGGACTTAGCCGGAGACAAAAAGCCAACGATAAGTTTCGTTGGAAAATGAGAACGAAAGCTTTCTCTCTTTGAAAGATTTGAGAGAGAGAAGAGAGAGAAAGCGTTCCAAAGAGGGGGTGTAGTTTAATTACTTAAGATAAATACTCTTCCCCCAAAAATTAATATCATTTTTATCAATAAAAAGAAACCAGTTAAGAAAACAAAATACAGAAAGATGAAAATCTAACAGTAAAAAAAATTGCCAATAAAACAAATGTGAAGATAAGCCCGTGCGTAGCACGGGACAACTCCTAGTACGATTATATACATTATATATATTTTGGAAAAACATATATTAATAAAAATATTATAAATATATTGCACATAATTGATAATAAATATATTAATAAATATATTTTTATAATAAAAATATAAAAATATTTATAAATATATTAATAAAAAGTTTAAATAAAAATTTAAATTTTAAGTCAAAATGATGTTAGACGAAAGTTGTAAAAAGAAAAACCATCACATAATTGATAATAAAGAACAAAATCAGCAATTCTTTTGGTCCAAAATCAAAACATAACATAGTTGTTTGACTGATCTTGTAAGTTTGATTCCATAGAATAGTAATCAAAATCATTTCAACATGATTTGAAATTAAAGAAATTCTAGTCTTGTATATTAAATGCATCTCACGTAAACACCTAAATCAAACATGAGATGCAAGGAAAAAAGAGACAAAGACAAAATCAAAGTAATGAACTAATAATAGGTAAATAGGTCACTAAAAACAGAGTTTATGAAAAAGTATTTAGTTCAGGTTTTCTATCTTTGTTGATTTATATTAACACCGGCCAGGAGAAAGTGACTCGCTGCGGTGTCTGAAGCTGATGGCTCATTCGGAAGCCTAAACACCCAAAATCCGCGACAATCTTCATGATCCAGAAGGATGTAACGTTAATATCCATGGTGATTCAGCTAAACCCCCACCTTCTTAATGGGATATCAATCTCATATCAATCACCGCAGTGCAAATTAAGTGTAATTGATTCTCTATGTAATTCTTTAGGAAACTAAATATATGTTTCTAGCTATATATCCTTGTAATGGTAATTTTGAATAGACATTAGAAACTTATTCTTCTCCATCGACTTGTTCATGGTATCGGAGCTATGACCATTTTTTTCCTTCTCCTTTGTTTCTTTCACTCGATGGCCACTCCGACGAACTCGAACTTAACCGAAACAACAACAACGAACCCGAATCTGATGGAGACCTAACGTATGATATCTCCTAACGATCTTACCACTGCTGACCACCCCGACACCGTGATCTATCATCTCTTATTCAATGGATCGAACTACGAGGAATGGTCTTGTGATAGAATGGTCCCTCTTCAAAGCCAAAGAGATGTGTTATGTTTAACACATGAACAAGTAACCAAAGAGATAAACTCTGTTTTGTCAAATTTTAAGTCTATTCCATTAACGTGACACTGAAGTCTTTAAATACACAAACGAAACAAAACAGATTGATAACCAACCCTAGAAACAAGGAATATGATTACTAAAATGGGAATATGGAATCGTGGACTTGAT
>NC_025699.1:18662919-18725726 GCF_000633955.1 Camelina sativa
ACCACTGATAGAATGGTCCCTCTTCAAAGCCAAAGAGATGTGTTATGTTTAACACATGAACAAGTAACCAAAGAGATAAACTCTGTTTTGTCAAATTTTAAGTCTATTCCATTAACGTGACACTGAAGTCTTTAAATACACAAACGAAACAAAACAGATTGATAACCAACCCTAGAAACAAGGAATATGATTACTAAAATGGGAATATGGAATCATGGACTTGATATCCTAAAACTAAGGAATCCACTAAGCATCTTCTCTAGTTTGGTTCGGTTATGATCTTATCATCTTGCGGAATGAAAATGACCCTCTGTTCTTGGAAGAAGTTTTGTTTCCTCGATGGGTCAATTGCTCGACCAAGAAAAAGCTCCCCATATCTGGACGATTGGTGGAGAATTCAGGCGCTTCTTATCTCTTGGATCAAGATGTACATCAATCCATCTCTCCGTTCCAGTATATCACACCGCGATGTTGCTAAAGATTTGTGGGATTCTTTGAAGAAGCGTTTTTCTGTGACTAATGGGCCTCATATTCAACAGCTGAAGGCGGAGTTGGCATATTGCAAGAAACGCAGTCTAGCCATTGACGCTTACTTTGGAAAACTGAACAGGATTTGGGACAACATGGCTCACTACCGCCCATTGCGTGATTGCAAGTGTGCAAAATGTGAGTGTGATCTAGGGACTCTTCAAGAACAGGATCGTTAATGTGAAAAAATTCATGAATTTCTTTTGGTCATGATGATAATTATCATGTTGTGTGGTCTACTTTGGTCTCTCATACGCCTCTTCAGCCCTTGGAGAAGGTGTACAATGTTGTTCGCCAAGAAGAAGATCACCAAACCACCATTTGTCTCAAAGAAGCTACGCCAGAGTTCGCAGCTCATGCGGTGCAGTCTCATGTAACTCCTACCTGCAATGATGCTTATGACACTACCACTCTTTGTAAGCATTGCCAATGCTCTGGTCATGCTTCTAACAGTTATTTTTCTGTTCTTGGATATCCCAAATGGTGGGGCAACTGACCACGAATCAGGACTGTGTCTAGTCGTGGTAGAGAAGGTGCATCTACTGGTTGTAGGCATAGTGTCATTTATGCTAATGCTGTTCACGTTCCTCCTACACCCAACCAACAACAGGCAAAGTACACATTCACGGATGCAGATCGCAATGGCGTGAGTGGTCTTAACTATACTTAGTGACGCATGTTGGTGAATCTTTTGAATGGAGGAGCAAGCACGAGCAATGAAAAACGCTCGGGTAAGTCCTCTGTTTCTTCTTGGATTTTGGTTATAGGTGAGTCTCATCACTTAACATGCAACTTTGAGCTCCTGACTAGTGTAAGAGATATGCATCATTTACTTGTTATCTGTATATTTTGTTGAAGGGCTAACTACTGATCTGATTGAAGTAGGACAGCTAATGGATGAGAATTGCTGTGTGGTTCTACTTGCTGATCACATTCTTGTTATCCAGAACCGCGTTTCGAGGATGGTGCTTGGTGCGGGTAATAGAGATTTTGGAACCTTCTACTTTTACAGGACAGAGTTCGTTGTGGTGGTCCAAACTCGTGAGGATAAATCATATGAGTTGTGGCATCATTACATGGGACATCCGCCTGCTAAAGTTGTTGGTTCTCTTAAAGCTATTTCTGTTTTTGGTCCTTCCGATATTTTGAATAAGGTGTGCAATGTTTGTCTCCGCCCTAAGTAAACACGAGCTCCATTTCCATCTCGTATCAATAAAACTAAAGAGTTTTTGAGTTAATTTACTCCAAACTATGGGGTCCTTATCGTTCTCCTTTGCATTGTGGTGCACGTTATTTTTAACAATCTTGATGAGTACTCATTCAGCGTATGGATTCATCTTTCAACTGACAAAGCAGAAGCACCAATATGTTTAAAAATTTTCTATGTCATGGTAAAAACTGAGTTTCACACCATAGTTCAAAGCTTACGCAGTAATAACGGTACCAAATTTATGACTTTGGCAAATTAATATAATCAAGAAGGCCTTCATGCGACCTCATGTGTGGGTACACCACAACAAAATGGTAGAGCTGAACGGAAGCATCGACATATACTTAATGTCGCTAGAGATTTGCGCTTTCAAGGCAACTTAGCAATCAAGTTTTGGGGTGAGTGTATCATTACATCACGTTATTTGATTAACCACATTCCTTCTTTCGGTTCTAAACGGTTTAACACCATATGAGAAGCTTATGACAAAGCTCCTGATTATGAGCATCTACTAGTGTTTGGTAGCTTTTGCTATGCTCATAATCAATTGTATCGAGGTGACAAGTTTGAATCAAGAAGTCGGAAGTGTGCTTTCATTGGCTCTCCATACGGTAAGAAGGGTTGGCTCTTATTTTATTTGGAGAATGAAAATTTTTTTATCTCCTCATGATGTCGTTTTCTATGAAGATCAGTTTCCTTTTGCAGAATTATCATTCACATTTTTCTCTAACAATTACTCAAGAAGAAGATGAAGTTTTTTAGGCTTCATTTGGTTTGAGTTCAATAACATATATTGAAGACAGGCCCACTAACGACATTATTCCATCTCCATGCCCACTGGATCCGTCACCTCCATTAAGACCACTACTTGACCACGAGCCTTTATCGTCTTCACAGACAACCGATTCTAACTTGTTTCCGTCAACACCCACTGTGCCCTCCCTTTCACCGGCTATCTCATCTGAATCTCACTATTCCATCTGTCCTCGTCATCCCCTACATTTTCATCTCCGATTTTGTCTCCATCTGTGTCGCCTCAGTCTTTACTGTTTGCTGTTCCACCATCAGCAGAGGAGCTTGGTCGAGGACAGAGAGCGAAGCAACCTTCTATTAAGCTTAAAGATTACGATCTAAACACGGAAAAAAGCAAGTTGTTAACGAAGTCTTGTACACCACTCAAACCAATCTCAAACTATGTCTCTTGTACTCGCTTTTCAGAGACACATCGAGCGTTTCTTGCAGCACTCGCTACCAATTTCGAACCGATGTCTTTTAAATCAGCGTTTGCAAATAAATGTTAGAGACTGCAATGGGTTATGAAGTTAGTGCTCTTGAAAAAAAATGCCACTTGGATGCTCGAGGATTTACGACTGGGAAAACGGACTATTGGTAGCAAGTGGATCTACAAAATCCATTACAATTTCTGATGGCACAATTGAACGTTACAAAGCCAGGTTGGTGGCTCATGGCAATAAGCAGATTGAAGGTGAATACTATGGGTTATACTTTCGCTTTGATTGCAAAAATGGGCATATTGTACGCCTATTTCTTAAAGTTGCTGCTGGCAATGCTTGGTCTATTTACCAAATTGATGTACATAACACTTTTCTTCACAATGTTCTCACTGAAGAGGTGTAAACCTCCTCCTGGTTTTTATCCAAAAGGTGAGAAGAAAGTATGTCGGTTAAGAAAGTCTTTCTATGGTTTAAAGCACACACTTAGGATCTGAAATGGTGACTGCGTATTTGGTTATGTGGGAAAAGCGGTTTTAGAGTGCGGTACGGATCAACTGCAAGACAAATATATTTGCGGGACAAATATATTTGCGGGACAAGTACGGTTCATACAAATAAGCGGTACATAATAATGGTTGATTGGTGAAAACTAATTTGCAGTACATTTTATTAAATATATATATATTGTATAATCAAACTTTTAATAATTTATTTTAATCTATCAAACAATTCACAATAAAATTATTTAACTGGTAAAAAAACAAAAACAGATGTAAATTAAGTATTATAGATAAATATGTTAAAACATATATTAATAGTTAGTGTAGTTGTAAAATTATTAATTTTTGGTTTGTGTTAATCAATAAAATTATATCTTATATGGATTTATATATTTTATCTTCTTTTTTTGACAGAAAAACTGATTTTTATATTTTAACTATTAGAATAATATTTTTATGAATAAATTAAAAAATATTTGTAGATGTTATTAAATTATACTTTTATTACAATACAATTAGTAAGAATTTTTTGAATTCAAAGAATAGTTGAATAAACTTTAAACTACATGACCNNNGGGAAAAGCGGTTTTAGAGTGCGGTACGGATCAACTGCAAGACAAATATATTTGCGGGACAAATATATTTGCGGGACAAGTACGGTTCATACAAATAAGCGGTACATAATAATGGTTGATTGGTGAAAACTAATTTGCAGTACATTTTATTAAAAATATATATATTGTATAATCAAACTTTTAATAATTTATTTTAATCTATCAAACAATTCACAATAAAATTATTTAACTGGTAAAAAAACAAAAACAGATGTAAATTAAGTATTATAGATAAATATGTTAAAACATATATTAATAGTTAGTGTAGTTGTAAAATTATTAATTTTTGGTTTGTGTTAATCAATAAAATTATATCTTATATGGATTTATATATTTTATCTTCTTTTTTTGACAGAAAAACTGATTTTTATATTTTAACTATTAGAATAATATTTTTATGAATAAATTAAAAATATTTTGTAGATGTTATTAAATTATAATTTTATTACAATACAATTAGTAAGAATTTTTTGAATTCAAAGAATAGTTGAATAAACTTTAAACTACATAACCACTTTGTATTATTAATAAACAATTCAAAATATAAAGAAACATATTTTAAAATTCTACAAAATTGTGATTATAACTTATTAGGTATACATAAATTAAATAATTAATCTATGCAAAAATAATTTAAAAATAATTTTATTTGCCTTTGTATATGTTTTTTTTTTGAAATATAGATTTAACCTATATATATCAAAAAAAAAAAAAAAAAAAAAAAAAAAAAAAAAAAAAAAAAAAAAAAAAAAAANAAAAAAAAAAAAAAAAAAAAAAAAAAAAAAAAAAAAAAAAAAAAAAAAAAAAAAAAAAAAAAAAAAGCTGTTGACCACTGTTTATCGCGGTTTTACTGAAAACCGCTGGATAATTCATTGTGCTCCATGGAATAGCGGTCCAAGTGTAAAACTCCATCTAGAAAACTGCAAAAAAAAAATTTCTTTTTTTTTCAGAAAACACAAATTGTTTTGTTTTTGTTGATTGGTGGACAAAAAGCGTTTTTGACTGTTTGCTTATCAATTCCGCTTTTTACAGGTCTCCAATCAAGGCATTAAGCTGCAAGGAATCAGAAGCAGTTACGTGGAGTTGGAAGCATTTAGAAGCGCAGAAGCGAGTTTTTCTTAAAAATTAGGAAGCGGGTATGTGAAGGAAACATATATTATATATATATATATTTGAACATTTTTTATATAATATATATAACATAAATTATCAAAAATAAAATTATATTTACATATCTGAAAAAGAAAATCATCTTAAATGAGGTCAAAAAAAAAATCATCTTAAAATAATGTGTTTTTTCTTTTTTCCCCAAAAAATAATGTTGTAAACAACAATTTCTCATATTAACTTACAAAGTGCATAAATTATCAAACATAAAATGTTTATGGTAGGTCACAAAGGACTCGAGTCGGTTAGTTTGACCACACAATAAATAATAAGCCCAAACTAAAATTGTAAGCATGACAATGGTTATTGACTTTTTCATCTTTTTGAACGGCATAACCATCATCGACGCTTCCAATCCAGCACCAACGCTTAGAAATCTGAGTCGTACGCTTCCACCATGCTTCTAAATGCTTCATTTTAGGAAGATTCCGAGCTATTACATGTGAATCCACTTCTGCTTCCATTTCTAGAAATGCATCTTCACTGACGATTTCGTGTAACGTAGGCAGGCACCAAGATGTTGGTTTTCGAAGCTCTCACTGGCTCTTCGTGACTATGGGTTTCAGAAAAATCATGGTGATTATTCCTTATTCACGTTTGATAGAAATGGAATTTAAATGAGACCGCTCATCTATTTTGATGATATGATTCATACTAGCAAAAACGACAGAGCCTTGGAGCTATTCAAGTCTTACCTATCTTAATGCTTCAAGATGAAAGATCTCGGCACATTGAAATATTTTCTTGGCATTGAAGTCTCTCTACCTCAGTCAACGCAAGTATACGCATGATATTCTCACGGAAACTGGGCTTTTGGCTGCAAAATTGCCACGTTTAGACCGGATTTGGCATTTTCTGTTCATACTTTGGCACAATTTATGAAAGCACCTCGTGAAGATCATTGGGAGGTCACTCTTCGTGTTGTCCGCTATCTCAAAGGCACTGGTGGTCATGGTATTCTTTTGAGTTATGTGAATGATTTTCATATCAATGGCTAGTGAGACTCAGACTAATCGTGATTTCTCATTACTCGACGGTCTGTCACCGGCTACTTTGTTCAGCTGGGGCAACTCCTATCTTGTGGAAGACAAAGAAATAGGACATCATTAGTAAATCTTCGGCAGAAGATGAATATCGAGCCATGTCTCATCTCCATGACATACTTCTTTGGATCAAGAATGTTTTGCAATCATTAGGTGTCTCTCATGATCAGCCAATGCGCATTCACTGTGACAGTAAAGCCGCAATATACATCAGTCAAATCCAGTCTTTCATGAACGTACAAAACAATGACTGTCATGCCATTCATGATGAGATACAAAAATGTACTATGTCTCCTCATCATGTCTCATCGTCTGAGCAAATCGTAGATATATTCACAAAACCGTTGGGTCGATATGCTTATAAGCAATTCCATAACAAACTTGGCATTCTTGACTTACATGCACCAGTTTGAAAGGGGATATATAATGGGATATTAATCTCATATCAGTCACCACAATGTAAATTAAATGTAATTGATTCTCTTTGTAATTCTTTTGGAAACTAGATATACATTTCTAGCTGCATATCCTTCTAATGGTTATTGTGAATAAACATCAGAAACTTTTTAATCTCTCTTGATTTGTTCACTTCTCCTCCAACCACATTTGTCGTGGATGCATAGTCGACACGATCACGACGGGTGAACACGAGAGGCAACAGTTATTCCCTAATATTTTCTTCAAACCAAAGGAAACTACAGCGAAACTCTCCTACCGACACATCAGAGCCGCATCCACATAGAAAGAGGAGAGAACCACACCTATGTCGACGATGAAGGGATCTAATTCTCCTTTGAATTCTCACAGAACCCCGAGGGAGTGAAGAGCAGAGACCACTGGAGCAGATCATGATCTAATCTTGAAACAATTAGGAGAGAGAAGAGATAAGTTTTCTTGAAATGATTGTCTCGTTTTTTGTTCTTCTGCTTTTAAAAAGCTAATATGTGAAATATTTTTATTATAAAGTAATAAAATTTATAAAAATGTTATGCTATTTAATAAATAATTAAAAACTGAACATAACTAGAAGACATTCATAAGGCAAGATAGTGATTAAAATAATTAACTATAAATAATTTAACAGAAGCATGCTGTAAATATTATAACTGTAAATTGAGAAAGAGAAGAAACATCTTTTATACTATTAAATTTAATTTATCATAAAATTTATGTTTTGTTATTTTTGACTTCATACGATGAGAAAAGCATAGTAATATATCTTAATAATAATGTTAGCTTGCTCTTAATGTAAGCATAGTAAAATATTTGTTTTCTTTAAAGAAACATCTATTGATTTTCAATATAATATCATTAAAAGTAACGAAATTGTACATCGGTAAAGCCTTAGCGGCAAGAAAGGAAGGTGAGTCTCAGATGATCGTGAAGATGGGTTATAGTCTTTACATAACGAGCATCGTCATCAATAGAGATCCATCTATACAGCATAAAGGAAAACTTACTTGCCTTAACGAACAAGTCAAGATATCTAAGCTCTTTTACTGCGAGGGTTTATTGATATGCATCTTGAAAGATGATTCTAAGTTTTTTTTTTTTTTTTTGAAAAGAAAGATGATTCTAAGTTTGTGGTTTGGAATCCTTATTTGGGGCAACCGAGGTGGATCGAATCTAGATTTTGTCATAGTCCACATGAAATTACATGTTCTTGTTATGCTCTTGGATACGAGGATAAGAAGAACAAATCTAATCGTAGCCATAAGTTCTTGAGGTTTGTAGTCTTGTAGACTGTTACTACGGTCGTGCACCAGATCATCAGTTTTTTAAATATGAAATTTTATGATTTTTACTTTGGTTCATGGACGACTCTTGATGTCACACCACATTGGCGTATAGACTTTAATAACAGTGGCATTTCTCTCAAGGGAAACACTTACTGGTGTGCTACAGAAAGGAACTTAGTTTTGGATGGAAACCATATAGTCAACGATTACATAATCTGTTTTGATTTTACAAGTGAGAGATTTGGCACGCTTCTGCCTCTGCCGTTTAGTGCTGGTTATGATGACTATCTGACTTTATCTTGTGTTAAAGAAGAGAAGCTTGCTGTTTTACTTCAGCACAACGAAACAACTCCATACGAGCTTGACTTATGGGTAACCACTAAGATTGAGACCGAAGAGGTATTGTGGAGCAAGTTCTTGAGATAGCAGACTGAATTTGACATTCCTGTTCCACATATAAATGGAAGCTTCTTCACTGACGAGGAGAAGAAAGCGTCCATTGGTTTTGAGGGTAGGTATCGCCATAGAGTTATCGTCTATGGTGAGGCCGGATAGTTTAGGAGATTGGATCTCGTTGGAGATTTTGGAGACAAGATGTTGGTCAGATTTGTCCTCTCTTGTTACAAGTTTAGTGCAAATTGAGTATCTTGAATGAGGAGAAGGTAAACAACAAAGTGATTTGGAAAAGTTTTGATATGATGAAACATGTCGAGACGACTTGTCTCACTTGAAGCGAATCAATAAGCAATATGCTCGAGGAAAGATGCAAAACGAGAAAATGAGATGGTGTATGTCTTGTTGTGAAACACTTAGTGGACTCCATAGACAGGCCCGTATATCGTCCATGGATACTCGGCCTCTCGGCCATACTCGGTCCGCACATCTTCGGCCCATTAGCCGAAGCCTTCTCGGCAACACCTTAGTACTATGTCGGTTTAACTTAGGCCTTTGTATTACTCTATATATATGTAACCTCGATCATTCATTAGACAAGAGATTTACTCCCTAAACTCTCTAATTCATAACACGTTATCAGCACGATAGCCTCTAACCCTAAAACCCTAAGGCAGCCGCCGATTCTCTTCTCTCTTCCAAAACCCTAAACCGCCTTTGTTCTTCCTCCTTCTTCGAGACTTATCTCCTTTGTCTCGAAGCTCTCTTACTGATTCACGAGCATCCTTAGCTCGTAATCAAGTTCTTCTCAAAACCCTATCGAGGTTCGTGGTTCGCGGTTTCGGGGGTGAGTTCGCGTGCAAGGAGCTGTTCGCGGGAAGCTGTTCGTGGTTCGTGGAAGCTGTTCGAGGTTCGAGGTTCGTGAGATATCTGAGGTCTTTAGCTCCCAGATCATATCCGGTCATACCCTATTGGTGTTAAGGTAATAAGACCTCAAACCTCCTTAAAACCATAAATCGAACTTGAACATTAAAACTACCGAATCCTAAAAACATCCAAGTACACAATCTAACAAAGTTTAAATTCCCTAAATCCTAAAACTTAAAATCGGTTGTTAGGTTGTTAGATTGTTTGCAAAATTGCACCATATTTCATCAAGCTTAAAATCCGATTTGGTTGATTAAATTGTCTATGCTTGCTTGATTGTTTTGTTGCATAAGAACCTAGAATTAAACTGTTAGATTCATAGGAGATACTAACTGTTCTAGGAGATTCAAAACTTGGATTGTTCATGCATCATATAGAAATCGAATTTTGCATAAGAATGTTTAATCGGCTGCATGAATTAGTCTTGTGTTCTAGGATTGAATCCGATTGAGATTAAAATTTTGTTAAAATTCTAGAAACATTAAAACATAAATTTCCGGATTAAAACATAGATTAGGATAAGTTCCTAATTGTTTATAGTAATTATCCATAACTCTTAAAACATTAAATCCTAGACTAAATAGGAAAACTTAAGAAAAAGAAAATCCTATCTAGAAATTAAGGAAATTGTTGCATGCATTATCTATTTGCTTTTGTTGTTTTGCATGCATGAATTTAAACTATAAAACCACAAGAGGCAAGGCATGTTTCGGTCTCAAATACCGCATGGCCTAAGGCATGGTTCGGTCTCAAATACCGCATGTCCTATTGATTGATTGCATGGTTCGATCTCAAATATCGCATGCTAATCTTGGTTGTATATTTCTGTTTTATGCAGATGGCAAGCCTTAAGAGCCTAGACTATCCTATCTTGAGTGCTTCTGGTGACAACTACTTGCTATGGGCAATGAACACCAAGATCAACCTGAAATCAAAAGACTTGTTCGAATGCATCGAAGAGGGTTCTACGTGCACGGACAAGCAAAAGAATAAGTGTATCCAGCATATACATCATCACATTGCTGAGAGTCTCAAGAACCAGTACCTATTTGTGGAAGATCCTCTCGCCCTTTGGACAGCGCTTAAACGCAGATACAAACACCAAAAGACGGTGCTCCTACCAAAGGCCGAGTACGATTGGAAACACCTAAGGATCCAGGATTTCAAATCCGTGGATGAGTATAACTCTGAGCTTTTTAGGATTGTCTCAGTCCTTAGGTTGTGTGGTACTGTGGTAACAGAGAAGGAGCTATTGGACAAGACATTGTCTACCTTTAGCCCTAACAAAATAGTTCTTCAGCAACAATACAGGCAAAAGAAATTTGCTGACTATGGGGAACTCAATGAGTGTCTACTGCTAGCTGAGAAGGAAAATGAGCTGTTGCTGATGATAGTGCTATGAGACCTCCTGGTACAGCCCCATTACCAGAAGCACACAAAGTCGATTTGGGAAAGAAAAGTGCTGCAGAGCCTAAAGAGTCTAAGGAGCCTAAAGAGACCAACTACGTCCACAGAGAAAGACACTACGGCCGTGGCCGTGGTGGCAGAGGACGTGGTGGTCGAGGAGGCCAAGCTGGCCGCGGACGTGGGGGTAAGGGCCGAGGGTCCTTTAATCCACAAGCCAAGGCAAAATCAGTGTGTCACCGATGTGGCATGTCTAACCACTGGGCAAAGAACTGCAGAACTCCCAAACATCTCATTGATGCATATCAAGAAATCTTGAAGAAAAATCCAGAAGCCAACCTTGTGCATCTCGATGATGAAGGAGACTTCCATCATGAGAATGATGACTCTCTTGCCTATGAAACTTCCGATTGCCTCAAGAGTGATGACTAAGATTTTTCGGTTTTTATTTTGGTTTAATTCTATGCTTTTATGATTTAACTTCCTTCTATGTATTGGATGATTACTTTGGTTTAAATTTAAAGATTTTATTTTTGCCTTATTAAATCAAAAACACAAAATGTTGTTTTATATAGAAATGGCTGAGGATATGAGTGAACTAGTGGTGGACAGTGGATCCAGCCACACTATTTTGAAAGATAAAAGATATTTTATAAACCTCACCATGAAAAATTTCAATGTTAGTACAATTGCGGGTATAGCAAACTTGATAGATGGCTACGGCCAGGCTCACATATTGTTGCCTAACGGCACACACATTGAATTGAGTGATGCCTTATACTCACCCAGCTCTAAGAGAAACTTATTGAGCTTTAAAGATATAAGACTAAATGGTTATCATGTTGAAACCAAGGGTGAAGGAACTAAAGAATTCCTATACATTACAGAAATTGTAAAAGGACAAAAGAAGGTCCTAGAGACTATACCTGCTCTAGCCACTGGTTTATACCATGCTAAGATTAACATGATAGAGGCTAACTTGGCAAAGCACAGAATGTTCAATGAACAGTTCACTCTATGGCATGACCGGCTAGGCCATCCGCGTTCGAACATGATGCGTAAACTGATTAAGAGTTCGAATGGGCACAACCTTAATGAAAGAAAAGTTATCCCTAAACATCTTACTTGTGTAGCATGTGCACAAGGGAAACTTATTATAAGGCCATCACCAGTAAAAGTCACAAGAAAGACTTTACACTTTCTGGAAATGATACAAGGTGATATATGTGGACCAAGACACCCATCTTGTGGGACATTTAGATATTTTATGGTGATGATAGATGCATTAACCAGATGGTCACATGTTTGCTTGTTATCCACAGGAAATCAAGCATTTGCTAAGATGTTGGCTCAAATTATAAGGCTAAGAGCACACTTTCCAGATTTTCCACTTAAGACTATATGTCTAGATAATGCTGGTGAATTCACATCTCAAGCGTTTAATGATTAATGTATGTCCATGGGGGTGATTGTGGAACATCATGTGGCACATGTCCATACACAAAACGGACTAGCTGAGTCCTTCATTAAACGAATACAATTGATAGCTCGACCATTGTTAATGCGATCGAAGCTTTCTGTGTCGGCTTGGGGACACGCAGTTTTACATGCATCAGAACTCATACGCATCAGGCCATCTAGTGAACTCAAATATTCACCATCCCAACTATTAACGGGTCAAGAGCCAGACATATCCCATCTCAAAACATTCGGTTGTGCCGTTTATGTACCTATTGCTCCACCACAGAGAACTAAGATGGGACCTCAAAGGAGGATGGGAATATATGTTGGATATGAGTCTCCCACCATTATAAAGTATCTTGAGCCACTAACAGGAGATTTATTTAAGGCCAGATACGCGGACTGTCAATTCATTGAGTCCGAATTCCCTGTGTAAGGTGGTGAGACTAGCAAGCTGGTCAAGGAATTAACATGGAATCAAACATCCTTAAATTGGCAAGATCCTCGAACTCTAGCATGTGATGCAGAGGTTCAAAATATTATTCATTTACAGCAGCTAGCTAATCAATTGCTAGATTCCTTTGCTGACCCAAAGAGAGTAACAAAATCGTACATACCAGCTTGCAATGCACCAGTACGTATTGATGTTCAGAAGGAACACAATAATCAAGTTGCTACAGAGTCTAAAACCCATTTGAAACGAGGTAGACCATTAGGTTCCAAAGATAAGAACCCTTAGAAGTCTAAAGGTGCAAAACAGACCGAGGTTCAGGGAATTACAGAAAGTACAGAAATGGCCGCAGCAAATTCTAAAGAGCCGAATGGGGTTCAGGATGCTGAACCTCAAGGTCCTGAAGATATTGATAATAATGAGATTTCAATAAACTATATCATGTCTGGAATCCAATGGAACCGAAAAGATGTCGACATTGATGATATATTTGCATACAAGGTAGCACTTGAGATAAATGAGGATCATGAACCCACATCTATATTAGAGTGCACTCAAAGCAAAGATTGGCTTAAGTGGAAAGAAGCTATTGATGTGGAGTTAAACTCTTTGAAGAAGAGAAGTGTGTTTGGTCCGATCTTGAGGACAACACCTGAAATGAAACAAGTTGGACATAAGTGGGTCTTTGTAAGGAAGAGAAATGAGAACAATGAAATTGTGAGATATAAAGCACGGCTTGTAGCACAAGGATTCTCTCAAAGACCAGGAATAGACTATGAGGAGACATACTCCCCTGTGATGGATGCAACAACTTTTAGAAAAACTGGATTTGCGGTTAATGGATGTTGTAACTGCATACCTATATGGTCCACTGGATAATGAAATTTATATAAGATTACCAGAGGGTATAGAACTCGAAGATAAGAGTGGTTCTCGAGAACAGTACTGCATAAGGCTAGACAAATTGCTTTATGGACTGAAACAGAGTGGTCGAATGTGGTATAACCGTTTAAGTGACTATTTAGCTAGAGAAGGCTATAAGAATGACCCAATCAGTCCATGTATATTCATAAAGAACTTTGCAAACAAAGGATTTGTGATAATAGCAGTCTATGTGGATGATTTAAACATCCTTGGAACCTCTGGGGAAATAGCCCAAACTGTAGAATATCTCAAGAAAGAATTCGAGATGAAAGACCTAGGCAAGACAAAATTTTGTTTGGGATTGCAGCTTGAGTACAGAAACAATGGGATCCTTGTGCATCAAAAGGCATATACAGAAAAGGTACTCAAGAGGTTTAATATGGACCAAGCTCACTCATTGACTAGCCCAATGGTAGTTAGAAGCTTAGACTTGGATAAAGATCCATTTGGTCCAAAGAAGGCCGATGAAGAAGTTCTCGGACCTGAAGTGTCTTACCTTAGTGCTATAGGAGCGTTAATGTTCTTGGCTAGCCACACTAGACCAGACATATGCTTTGCCGTGAACCTCCTAGCAAGATATAGTTCTTGTCCGACTATAAGGCACTGGAATGGTATCAAACATGTCCTGCGTTACCTACAGGGAACGAGAGACTTTGGTTTATTTTATACTAACTATAACAAAGAAGGTTTAGTTGGTTTTGCTGATGCAGGTTATCTATCCGATCCAGACAATGGTAAGTCACAAACAGGTTATGTGTTTACGCACGGTGGTACTGCGATCTCTTGGCGTTCCATGAAACAAACCCTTGTGGCCACATCGTCAAATCACGCGGAGATCCTAGCAATACACGAAGCCAGCCGTGAATGTGTTTGGTTGCGGTCAATAACTCAGCATATTCGGACAGACAGTGGATTGGACAACATCAAAGAAGCAACCGTAATCTATGAGGACAATACAGCCTGCATAGCGCAGCTTAAAGACGGTTACATCAAGGGAGAAGCACATACTGCCAAAGTTCTTCTTCACACATGAACTACAAAAGGCCAGAGAAGTTCAAGTGGTGCAAGTTCAGTCATGCGACAACTCAGCCGATCTCTTCACCAAATCTTTACCGACAACAACATTCAAAAAGCTCACGCACCAGATTGGAATGCGGAGGCTTAAGGACTTAGAGTGATGTTTGGAACAGCGGGAGCAATGTGTTATGTACTCCTTTTCCTTCACCGAGGTTTTGTCCCAATGGGTTTTCCTGGTAAGGTTTTAATGAGGCAGCACCCCCAAGCACATTGCTTCGATCCCATTCCAGCATAGGCACGGTCATCTCGTCCAAGGGGGAGTGTTGTGAAACACTTAGTGGATTCCATAGACCGGCCTGTATATCGTCCATAGATACTCGGCCTCTCGGCCATACTCGGTCCGCACATCTTCGGCCCATTAGCCAAAGCCTTCTCGGCAACACCTTAGTACTATGTCGGTTTAATTTAGGCCTTTGTATTACTCTATATATATGTAGCCTCGATCATTCATTCAATAATAAGATAAGAGATTTACTCCCTAAACTCTCTAATTCATAACATGTCTTTCATTATGATGTTTTAAAACAAAAAAAAAATCTGTGTAATTGGCTTCGCCCGGTTCGAGCGGAGACCTTCAGTGTGTTAGACTGACGTTATAATCAACTACACCACAAAACCATTTTCACTTTGAGTAATAATAAAGATAACGTTTTATTTGTTTATTCGAGCTTTGCATTAAATATGTTATCATAATTTTTCAAAAAGTTTGTTTACACTTAACTAGAACCCTTAGCTTCAATCTGAGTTTACAAAGTGTGTTTACACTCAAGTAGAACCCTCACCTTATCCATCCCATGTCTTCTTTACAAAGATATGAACAAAATAGAATCAATTATCTATTATTTTCATATATAGACAAAAGAAAATACAAATTTTACACATTCAAAGTTATTAAAATTATAAAACTTGGAGTGCACTTCAAGAACTCTACAAATATAAAAGAGAATCTGATTCAATGCATTTATTATTTTCATATAAAGAAAAAATAAAAATTTGATATTTTATACTAAATAAGATAAATCAATTCTATTAGTATAAAATATGAGTCATTTAGGATCCTATCGATATATACATTTTTGAAGACATTTATAAAATAAATCTCAAGTTGATACTTATTTACAGGCATGCCATTGGCATTAAATAATTAATTTAATAAACAAATTGATTTAACTTATATTTGATTTTTTTTATGGAAACTAAGTGTTTTAAAAGGTAACAAACATAATTGTCAATGTATACAGATTTTATTTCTTTATTTTATAAGGAAGTGAGTGAAGAGGTATTGTTCTTTAAAAATTTGAAAACCTGATTTGATGAAAAGTGACTTTTAGCCTCACATACTATATTTTACTTTCACGGGTTTCGCATAATGAGTTTTTGCGGATTAAAAATCTTTGAACATGTTGTGTGATCCGCCTAGCATGGTGGGTTTGGACTATAGAACCAACACTAAAACTATTAGTTTATTTTATATACTATAGATTTGTAGTCATAGTTTGGAAAATTAACTTATAAATTATTTAGTATATGAATTACAAAATATTACACATACTACAACACATTCTTAATATTCCAAAAAAAACATATATACACATAAAAATATACACTAACATACCATGCATATACCTCTGTTTAATTATAGAAAACAAAACTAAGTGTTTTAAAATTTTATATTCTATTTAATAACAAATTAAATGTAATTAAGTTATAAATTGTATAAAACGTAAGAATAAGAAAAAACATTCTAAACAAAATTATAAATTAATTAGATAAAATTTAATTAATTGGAAATTTGAAAACTAAATAAAATTAAAATTATTATTTAAAATATATTAATCTATAATTTAGTCTCGCGGTATACCGCTCGTGATAACCTAGTATATATTACAAAGCGTTTTATTTTATTTTGCGTTCATTGTCTTCCAACTTCAATTGCACTAGTCTACTCACTTGCATCAGCAACACCATGAGTAAGGTCGTGTCAGCCGTTGAATCTCCTCCTTCATCAGCTCAGAGACTCAAAGATCACCCCAAAGCTTTCGCATCCACTAACGTCAAAGGTGATGCCTCAATGGTAAGCAAAACATATAAGTATATTATATATATAAGTCTCAAAACTCAAAACTCGATCATGGTTTTCAATTTTTTTTTCCTTTCTTCATCTTCTATTGAAATTTTATCTGTATTTTAGCTCATTGGAAGAACCCCACTTGTATTTCTCAACAAAGTGACCGAAGGATGTGGAGCTTATATTGCAGCCAAACAAGAACATTTCCAATCTACTTGTAGCATCAAAGACAGGTGATTGTAAAAACCTTTAATCTTCACATCAAAGAACACATGTTTGAGTAAGTTAATACTTATTTTAAGATATTCTATTTTGTTGTCATCAGACCCGCTTTAGCCATGATTGAGGATGCAGAGAAGAAAAACTTAATCACCCCTGGAAAAGTAATTAGCATTTTTGTTTTTTCATATTTTAAATTTTAAAAGATAATAGTTTCTTACCCATTTAACTGATGCTTGATTCTCAGACAACATTGATAGAGCCAACTTCAGGAAACATGGGAATAAGTTTGGCTTTCATGGCTGCAATGGAAGGATACAAGATTATAATAACGATGCCTTCTTACACAAGCTTGGAGAGGAGAGTGACGATGAGATCCTTTGGTGCAGAGCTTGTCCTTACTGATCCAACCAAAGGAATGGGTGGAGCTGTTAAGAAAGCTAATCAACTCCTTGAGACCACTCCCAATGCTTTTATGCTGCAACAGTTTAACAATCCAGCAAACACCCAGGTTCTTTAGAGTTACAAAAAATTAGAAGTATAATGTCTTTAAAAATTGCATATCACATGAATATATGAGGGTTGGAACATTGGTGTAGGTTCATTACGATACAACTGGTCCTGAGATTTGGGAAGATACACATGGGAATGTCGATATATTTGTGATGGGAATTGGCATTGGAGGTACAGTCACTGGTGTTGGGAAATACCTTAAATCTAGAAACCCCAGTGTTAAGGTGATTGATTAATTTCTGAATATATCTCGGGAATATCAAAAAAGAGATTGCTTTTAATCACGAATGTGTTGCATATGGTAGATATATGGAGTGGAGCCTACTGAAAGCAACATACTCAACGGCGACAAACCAGGTGAACATTTTGAATCTTCAAAACTTTATTTGTTTTTATCCTATTTGCTTCCTGGTGGTCTAAATCAGTGGAATATCCAAGTTTTTGTGGTTGCTAATGCTAGAGTTTTGAACTTTGAGTTAGGTCCACATGAGATCACCGGCAATGGGGTTGGATTTAAACCGGATATATTAGATATGCATATTATGGAAAAAGTACTTGAGGTAATGTCTAAGCTAAACCTTCCATTGATCTTTTTATATTATATTAACTTTTAAAATGCTTATGTGTTTGTGAATATTTGCGCGAGAGGAACAGGTTAGTAGTGAGGATGCTGTAAACATGGCTAGAGAATTGGCACTGAAAGAAGGTCTCATGGTGAGTGGTTTTATTTTTCTTGTTTAATGAGATAATTAGTTAGTGTTTTCTTCTGATTTTAACAGTGGAAACCTAACTTGTAGGTTGGGATATCGTCGGGGGCTAACACCGTGGCAGCAATAAGACTAGCAAAAATGCCAGAGAATAAAGGAAAAGTCATTGTTGTAAGAGAGAAAAAAAATGTTTTCCATTTCTTTTCTGTGGTTTTGTTTTGATTTGTGACATGAACTGATCAGACGGTGCATTGGAATTTGCTTTTGTTTTTGGACAGACGATTCATCCAAGCTTTGGAGAGAGATATTTGTCGTCTGTTCTGTTTGACGAGTTGAGGAAAGAAGCAGAAGAAATGAAGCCAGTTTCAGTGGACTGATTTGGTTTAGTTTGATGAAGATAATCGTGGAGTAGGGACCAAAATATTGCGACAAAGCTCACAAAATAAAGAACGAGTGATTGTATTATGCTTGTTTTCGAGATAGTGAACTTTGTTTTAAAGTACTTTTAGTCTTGATTGTTTCTTTTAATAATAAAGCCTATGGCATGAACTATCCTTCTAAGACGACTACCATAGACTTAGTAAAGCTTATTGTTTACTTTCTCTCACATCCATCGCATCTTCTTGTAGCTCCCATTCTCTCATTATAGAAGAACTCATCAATGGTTGCTTCAGTTTTAGATGATCATTACTTAGCTTGTGTTGTAAGCTAAGTGACTGTCACAATGCAGTTTTAATGGTTATTATTATGACGAATGTGTTGACTGTTGAAGTTATATTTTTTTTGTTTCAGCAGATTCTTAAGAACACAACGGCTAATAAGAGAGGAGGTGACGGTGATGGTTCTAATCCTGAGTCTTGACATAAGTGTTTATCCTTTTGTTTTCTTAGTTTTTTTTTAATGTAGATAATATTGACAGAAAAAATGTGTTAATTTTGTAGGGATCTCTGGCTTTTCTATCTAGTAGTGCCAAAGCTGTTTTATTAAATGCAACTATAAATTTGTGTTCCTTGATTTTGTTTCTACGACCGGTCTTATTTGATATAGTATGTTCGTGTTTATTTTTCAGTAATTATAGTATCAAAACTCTTCAAATAGCTGCTAGAGAATGTTAAAATGTTGGAGGTTAAAGACATCAGTCTCTTAGAACATTGTTTAGATAAAAAAAAATTAAGCTCCATTCAGTACACTAACTTCTGATTAGCGGTTAACAACTTTTGGAACATTGTTTAGTAATAATCAAACAAACTAGTAAAGCTCAGAAAACAAACTGAATATAACACTCTAAAGTTCTAAGTAATAAAGAAAGCAGAAAGACAACATTCAAAAAGGCAAAAGCATAGAAGAAAATATTTTGTGAAAGTTTTAATGAGAAGGGAAGAATTTGTTGAGGCTGCAAGGCAGACCATAAAACTCATCATTTCGTACATCGAGATTGTATAGTCGGAACTTTTCCCACCATTTCAACCCGCAATCTTTCTTGGCTTCATCAGTCTCACGAGACAATGTGCAGTCAAGTACTATCGCTATAATTGCTGCAACTGTTGTGTGCGACATGAATATCACTCTTATCACATCTTCCAACTGTTTTGTATTCACATAAAAAAATTCCCATTGTGATAAGTTACAAAGAAAGCATTTGTGAGTTTAAAAATGTGTCTTAAAGTTTATAAGAAGATGATGTACTTACCCAATTCGAGCGATGCTCAGACCGCCAACCTCCATTGTAATATTCTCTGAAATATTGAGGGACTGAAATAGCCATAAAAAAGGAGAATCCCAAAATGAATTTGGTGTTGAAGCTATTGAGGTTGCAGAATTGTAGAAAGCTAAGTCCTGCAGAACCTGTAATCAATTGAATTTTATTTTATTTTTTTTAGTAATAAATAACAACATACTATTAATTAAATAAAAAAGTAATCTTAAACATGATACAAAACGATCAAAAAGTAATCTTACACACAAAACACAAGACGATGCAGTAAAGAGATGCCATGATTGGTAATGGTATGGACGCGAAAAAAGCTCCAAACTTTCCTGCATTTGATCAAAATAAATAAGTTACCAAACCAATAAAAAAATATGCAAAAAGGTTATAGCAAATATTACCAAAGATGGAGAAAAAAAGCATGAAGGTAGCTGATATTTGTATCACTCTCCGACTCCCAATCTTAGTCATCGCCAAAAGTCCAACATTTTCTCTGGACATTAAGTTACACTCAATAACCCATAATTACTAGCACTAAAAAAAATGAATAATAATAATAATAATAAGAAAAAATGTAAGTTAGGGAGGAATTTTGTTACGATGATGTTGTGATCCCTGTGATGCCTCCAAGCATGCCATTGAGTAATACTCCAACTCCCTACAAAATATTTAGTCAAATATTGAGGAGATGATGAAATATATAGTTAATAAAGGGTAAAAAGAGTATGTTTACTAAAAAGTGACTTGATTAAATTGATGCTAGACTAACCAGCCAGCCAGTACCACGGCTAACAACTGATGGTGGGATCGGTGTTGCACTTCCATATCTTGCGGATGCGTAGAACAAACCAGTCGACTACAATACTAGAATAAAACTTATCACTCCTTAATTCTAAACATATTAGATGATTATATATTATTTTTCTTGATATTTAATATCAAATTCATATATAAAAAGAAATTTTGACCTCAAATAGAGTGACCAAAGACGCAGCCATCATCGCGAACGAATCAGTTAGGTTGAAAGTTGGGCTTCCCCATTGAAACGGATATGGTATGTATATCCTATTGTTAACATAAAGATAAAAAAAATAAACATAAAGATAAAATTTGAATAACAAAATAGGAAAATCGCCAAAAACTACAATTTAAATAGTAGAACTGACCAAGGAGTGTTGGTTATGAGACCAGTACGATCTGTACGACAACTGGTTTGAGTAGTCTGAGGTTTGTGGTCATAGACACCACTCGATGTAAGTAGTTGAGCAAACAACCATACCACAGGAATACATAACACCATCCCATAACGGTCACATCTGTTTCCATCCCAAAGCATCACCCCTTTTTTCAACTTCATACAACGCGGTAAGTACTGCATCCAAAAAAAAATATAGAACACAGTATCTATTAATTGTAAATGCCAAAGCCAAAAAAACAAATTCTTAGCAACGATAAATTTTGTAAAATTAAAAAGAGTTAATTGTTTTAGGAAAATTCACTCGTAAAATGTAAACACAACCCCATATATATACTCGCGTCTGGAAACTACTTCTTTTAGATGATCTATAAAGTGTATACCCTACTTCATGTATGCAAGGATTTATAACAAGAAAAAGGCATAGACATTTACCTGAGTGATAAAAAGAAATAGGATCAACCCAGGAAGTCCTATTTCAACACATCTAGCTAACTGTAAAACGAAAGAATTTTACATCATAAAATTCATATATATTATAATGTATAACTATTCAATAACATAAATATTACCACTTTATATGGCTAAAAATAATATATATACACATACCAATGGGAAGCCGATATGGTAGAGTCCCAGTCCGGTAAATGTGGCCAAAGGAGCAATGGAGAGTGGGCTTAGAAATCTAATGAACACAAACCAAAATTACATTCGAGTTTAATGGTAGAGTCATAATCCCAGTAACGCAAAATAATATTATGCAATTTACCTGACAATATTTCTCCATATGCCTAGAAAACAAACAACAACTTGGAAACATCCAGTGATAATCAGAGCTCCTTGTATACTTCTCATTGTTCTAACAAATCTCTGATTTATTTTATTATCAAACAAATGTTTCTTAGTACAACATACATTGTAAAATTAATTAATGATAATATTAGTGTTAAGACTTACTTCAAAAGGATCAGTGTAGTAAGTGAACCTCGTGGAAGAAATGATGGAAGTAATTGGTATGATATATGCATAAGAAGCTGCAGCTATCACAGGCAATCGACTTCCAAAAAAGGTCTGGAACAATGTCGTTAGTCCAGAGACAAAAAGTAATGTTTGTATTACTTTAGCCTTTTCTGTCTGAAAAATGTTTAAAAAAATATATAGAAAATTCGATTGTCCAAAATATATAGAAACTGAAAAATGTATACAGAATTTTTTTAATGATTTAAAATCACTTGTCTTTATTAAAATATCTAGTTTTTTAAATTTATATTATTAGTATTTTTAATAACTATAATCTCAAAGATTACATCGATATACAATAGAAATATTGAAAAATTATATTTATGATAAGTTAATAAAACAATAAATTTTTACGCAATATTAATTTTAACTCGTGATTTTGTTTGTCTTGCCAAAGAGTATGACAAAAAAAAAATCGGTAGTTAACTATCAACTCTAATAAAAAAAGAGTGAAATACTAAAATATATTTTTGAGAATCATTATGATAAAATTAAAATCTATAAAATCATATAATTTCATTTGTGCGATTTTTTAATAATATTTTTATATTGTGTTTATAAATTTCAGATTTTGTCAAAATCAAATCTACAAAATTATTTGAAAACCCACTAAGGCACTGGAATCCGGAATTCATTGACGTCTAATTAAATCTAACCAGGAAATAAAAAAACCAGAGATTTTCCGACCTCTTGGACAAAACACTAGTCCTAACAACATGGTTTGTCGGAAGACAAGAGGAACTGACATAACAAAGATTTAGTAATTTTTTTAATAATTGTTGAATACGATGTGTTATAATTTTTAAGGTTGCTAAAAAAAATCCAATCTCTAAAAATTATTTGAAAATCATGTATACTTACATCACCACCTCCCATGAGTGGAACTAATAGACTTGGAATGAGAACTGTGATGCCAAGACTCAACAAGTAATGCTGGAAACCCAACACTACCGCTTCAACTGGAAACACCAAATGTATTACATTTACACACCCAAATTAGATATAAAATAGAAATAAAAAGTAAAATAATAACCAAAATTCAAATAAAACAAAACATACACCAAGGAGGAGGACTGTTGACGCAGTATTGAATTTCTGGGAGTTGTTCTTTTACCGGATGGGGTTGCAACTCCTCGGTCCGATTTCCTGCTCCCTTATTTCCACCACTACCGTTGTCGCCACTGCCACCACCACCATTTGCCATGGACGTAACTTTTTATTTTCCTTTATTCAAAGTGAACAACTCAATCAATAAACGGATCGGTTAACATTTAGAGAAAATATTGTATATACAAATATACCATCTTTATCAATCTTTCCATTGCATTCTCCTAAGAGGAGATAGGGACGGTGGAGAAAACTTACGTTTAAAACAATATCAAAGAAGCTTCGATAGATACGAGTCAAGTGAGAGGTTCCAGAGACTTTCGAAAAAAGGAATAATTGGAGAGTGAAGAAGAACAAGAAAGTCAAATAGCTAGACGTGGGGGTTATAATATGTAACCCTTTTGCCAACTTTTATTATTTTTGAGTGATTAAATGATACTTTGTATAATCAATGTAGTCATAAAATCCTAAATAACGTCAGTTTTGATATATGAAATTTGAAAGAAAAATCTTTTGAGATTAAATTGACCATATATCAAGAGATTCTGTATCTATACTAGTATTTTTGCAGCAGTTTTTGCTCAAAAATATTTTTTGAAAGTTTTTTATATTGAATGCCATTTAATGCTTATATTCATATCAAAACAAGTTTAGTTAATTTTCTCTACTATCCTTATAACCAAACACAATTAAAATATTTTAAATATCCATATATATAATGTTATATAATTAATATAGATATTTAGAAAATTTATTCCATATTTTAAAAAAATTATTCTCCTATCATCTCTTTTTGATTTTAAAATTTAAATGTAGTGAATCATCATATAATACATAAAGTTAATAAAAAGGTGTATTTTTCCTGCATATATTGTGATTTGAATTTTTTAAAATAAACATATATTACTCAATTAATATAAAAAGTGTGTGTTCAACATACATATATAGTAAATTTACTGTATATAGTAAATTATAAAATTTTAAGAAGTTTATAATTTATAACTGATATGTCTAAAACTTAATAAAAATTTTAAAATTATAAATATTTAAACATATTAAATTTTTAAAATTACACAAACGAGTTATATTACATGACGGGTTATATGACATTACAGGATTAAATTGATAATACTAAAAAATAAACTATCAGTAATATGATATTTCAGTACGGGTTAAATTCTCATTTTAATGTTTTAACAACTCCAATATAAAATATATCGAATCAAACTGATTTAATTAAGATTGTAGTAAACAAAAATTATTGTGCGGTATACCACGGTTTATATATAAATCAGAAAAATTAACAAAAGAGTATATTAACAAAATTAGTATTAAAATAGTACATTAACAAAAAAAAATTTTAAAAAATTATCCCGAGGTGTACTGCAGGTCATAATCTAGTTCTGAGATTAAAAGTTAAAACATAATGTTGTTATATAAATGCAATTCTTAGCTTTGAACATCAAAATGAAGGTGTGAAATTTTTTTTTTTTTTTTCTGATTTTCAGCGTTGTCGTAAGTAATAGCGGGTGAGGAGTTCAGGAAAGACGCAGAAAAAATTAAGCCAGTTTCAATGGACTGATCTTGTTTACGTTTGAAGCTCATCTAGGAGTAAGACCAAAATATTGCGACACAGCTCACAAAATAAAACGTGTGATTGTATCTTGATTTATATTATTTGAGAAATAATTATATATTCATGTGAAATTATCCCACGTGTCGATTGATCAATTAGATTTATGAGTAAAATTTAAAATTATGATACTTCTATCATTTTTGTTTGATTGTTTTATTAATTTAAATCATCGTATTCTACATAAAGTTACTAAAAAAACTTTAAAAACCTTATTTTCATTTGAATTAGATATGAATTTGAGAGAAAAAATAATTTTCTTTCTAATTAAAACTTCAATCAACATGCACCCAAACACTGGATTTTTAATTGGAAATAATCATTTTTTAGAATTACAAATCAAAAACTTTATACGGGGTTTTCAGTTTTATAAAGCTATACGCCTATACACTTTATGAAAATCAAAATCAAATATTGTATGTTGTTGATTACTATTAGACTATTAGTACTACCTAGACTCATAACATATTGTACCCATTTTCAAAGATAATAAAATCATATACGATAACAAAATTTGTTTTCATCAAACTATTTAGTTACAGTGCAAAATTTAATGACGAGTTTTATAAATGTGGATAGGAACTAGGAAGATGACAAATTAGGTGGGAGGTGAATGAGTACATCTAGGAAGATGACAAATTAGATATGAAACGATTGGATCCGTTTTTTTTAATTTTAACATCCTACTATATTAATTGAGAAGTACAAATATGAAACTAACATTAAAATGTGTAAAAAATTACATTCAATTGCCATTAGAAAATAATAATTAAGCTTAATTAACTAATTTTAAATAAATATAATTAACTAAAAATAAAAAACACTCAGAGATCAAATATTAAAAATCTAAAAAAATCTAAAATTATATTTTCTCTCTCTAATAAATTATAGACGAAATTACTAATTTTTTTTTAAAATATATAAACCAATCAGAGTTTTAAAAAATAAGATTTTATATCCAAGTATACAATACAATTATTTTTAATAACTAAATTCAAAGATTTTGTTAAGTTTTCAAATTATGATTCTCCTATCATCTTTATTATATTTTATTTACAAATTGTTTGGAATTTCCATATAATACTTAGAATTTAAAATGCATATTTTTTCTGCATATGTTGTGATTTGAATTTTTTAAAACGAAGATATATTACTCATTGTATGAAAATGTGTGTTTTAATTTCCACGTTGGCAGGTTGGTAAAACTAAATTTATATAAATGATAAATTAATAATTTTTATTTGCTCACAATTATAATATTAAAATTACTATTTTATATTTCACAAAATAATGATTCAACTACAACAAACAAAAAATATAAAACTATAATAATACGTCAAAAATAAAATACTATAATATTTTAAAATAATTATTATTCAAATAAACTAATAGATTTACATAAAAATTTAAAATATTATCTCAAATAAAATAACTTTAAAAAAAAATAAAACAATAATTTTTATTATTATATTATAATTTTTTTTAAAAATGTTGACCCGTGCTTTAAGCACGGGATATATCCTAGTAATATATTAATCAAGCATCCCATAATACTAACATATACAGTGGAAAACATATCACATAACCATCTCTAATAAAACATCAATATAATATTATCTCTAACCATTCTATCCAATAACCTAGCATATTTCTATAAAAGGTTTCAATATTAATAATGTAACCAAAACCAACAACACATAACCAAGATCCAAGATCATCTTCCTCCTCATTGCCATGATTCGACGTTACATATATCGGCACCACAAACAACAATTGAGATGTATAAGTATTATCACAAATACTTAGTGAGGCAATCCTCCCATCTACTAGGCTATACACACAAGCGAAAAGACAAGCATAAGCAATTCAAAAAGAACAACCAAACCAGGCAAGAAAAAGACACATCCGCAGTCTGCTGAACACTAGAATCGATCGAAAATCTATTGGTGTCGACCGACAGCCTCATCAGTCCATCGTGAAATCACACGACTTTGTATCCTAGCATCAATTCCCATCGACAGATCACAGTCTCCACGAGCCACAAACTCGTCCTTGGCACTCGTAGTAGCCAAACCAAGCCACAAACAACCACGAAATCACACAAACACAGAAGGGAATCAACAGTGGCGGCCCAACATTGTGGGCTGCCTAAAGCAAAAAAAAAATTTGTTGCCCTTTAAGTAATAAAAATGTGCATATATTGCTGTTACCGAGTTTCAAACCTGCATCCTAGACACCTAAAGAAACAGGGGACAACCACTGTATTACAAGGGTTTTGTTGTTTTTGATGCCCCAAAATGTTATATATATTTTGGCGCCTAAAGCCCTTGTTTCATTGGCTTTAGGTCAGGGCGTCCCTGGGAATCAATCACCAATCAAAGAAACACATTAAACATAAGTCTAATCGCTCAGATAAACCACGGATCATTAAACTTTTTAAAATCTATAATTGATTGAATAAGTATAAATGAGTTTTTATAAGATGATAATGTACGATAAAGCTGTTTATCCGCCAAACTTATGTGATATAATTATATAACTATCTTTTTTATATAATTGATTAATTGTGTTTGTGTTGTTATTTTATCTATGACATCTCGTTATTAACAAATGAAAACAGAAACTATGCCATCTCGTCTGGTTTGAGAATTCTTAAGATGCGTCTTACACCTTCTTTTGTCACTAAGATTGCCAGATTTGGTATTAGTATTATTCTCACTAAACTATGCCACAGTCTAATAAATCATACTTACCACAAACTTTGATTAAGTGAAGTTGCACAAACCTTAATCCAACTTTACTAAACCAGAGTTACCAATCATTCTCTAATCCTCATTTTCATATAAACATTTCTCATTACTTTTTTTTGTATGGTTGAGGATTTTTAAAACCATATTAACTCAAGACTAACAACAAAAGTAGTCGATCTTAATGCTCTTCGTACTATAATTATTTAATTCAATTTAATTCTCACCCACTATGTAATCGGTGCCGTATCTGCGAACAGTTAACTTAAATTCCCATTAAAAGATCAGCCAAGTTACAACTTTTGGTGATTGGCTAAAACACTCAACAACAAAACACAAAGATCTAAGTCATGGAGGAAGAACTTAAGAGCTTGATCAAGGTATTGGTTATTGCAATCATGTCCATATCTTATTGTTACTATTTACCACCCAAAATCAAATCTGGTATTCCTCGATTCCTCTCTGTTTTACCCATCGTTGCTTTGTTTCTTGTTCTTCCTCTGTTTTACTCCTCTGTTCATTTATCTTTCATCACAGCATTTTCCCTCACATGGCTCACAAATTTCAAACTCATTCTCTTTTCCTTTGATAAAGGTCCTCTAATCCCAATTCCTAAAAATCTCCTATGGTTCCTCTTCTTTACTTGCTTCCCAATCAAAGCCCAACAAAACCCTAAACCTAACACTCATTTGCCCAAATTAGTTTTCGCCATTAAAGTTGCTATATTTGGTGTGCTACTACATTTGTATGGTTACAAACAAAGTATGCCTCCCATTCTGCTGATGGGTCTCTATTTTGTACATCTATATCTAGAGATTGAGATTATTTTTACGTTACTCAAAGTTTTTATCTCTATATCTCTCGGGTGTGAGCTCGAGCCACAGTCAAACAAACCATACTTAGCCACATCTTTACAAGACTTCTGGGGTCGTAGGTGGAATATTATGGTTCCGGCTATCCTCCGGCCAGCCGTTTACACACCAATGCGGCGAGTTTCTGAACGCCGGATGAGCTCTAGTTGGGCTTTGTTTCCGGGGATATTGGCAACGTTCATCGTCTCCGGTTTGGTTCACGACTTGCTCTTCTTCTATTTAACTCGTGAGATGCCTACAGGGAAAGTTACGCTGTTCTTCGTGTTACAAGGCGTTTGCATTGCGGCGGAATTGGCTGTGAAAAAGAAGACAACGGTGATGCAGCGGTGGAGGTTGAGTCCCACGGTTTCACGGATACTCACGGTAGGGTTTGTATTTGTGACTGGTTTTTGGTTGATGACACCTCAGCTTACAAGAAGTGGCGTTATGGAGAAATACACCAATGAAGCTTTGTATTGTGTTGATTTCGTTAAGCATAAGTTACTTTGGCTTGTTGGGGATATTTACAACTAGTCTTAATTAAACACAAGTTAATCGTTAAAATAAACACAATTTAATCGTTGTTTAGTCTTTTAAGAGTGTTTACAATCAGCGTTTTGGTTTGTTTTAATTTGATTTTTAAAAAGAAAATAAAATCATTGGAATTTTGTTATAAATCGGGTTGGTATGTTTTATAATTATGTGATGTAAACATCAGTGGTCAAATAATATATATCTTATTTATTTGATTAAATAATATTATATCTTATATAATATAAGAAGGTTTTTCTCAACTTCTTCTAATAACATGACACATGTCTTCTTATATAGCTGACATATGTTCTCATTCTCAATTTAGTTCAAAACTATGGGTTAAAGAAACTTACATAGATCCATTTCAATTCCCTAGCCAACAAGACATAAACTCATTTTAATTTTAATTCAAAACTATGGAGCAAACAAACCAAAGAAACAAAAAAAAATAGGTCTTTTTCCTAGCCAAAATAACTAATTAAAAAGGTTAAATATATTTTCTTTCTTCTCCACGCCTCTCTGCTTCTACGAACTTGGCATCATTTCGAAGCATCAACTACATAATCTGAAAAAGTATTAAGGTTTTATTTATGGTTGGTTGTCCCTCATTTCTCACATCATCATCAATTCTATCACCTGCTTTATTCCTCTTTGATGATCTAATTGGTTAAAAATCACATTATTTATTATATAGAAATAGAAGTACTAAGATTTATCTTCCTCTACCAAATCTTTAATTATTTTTTTTTTTAATTTAGTATTATTTCATAGCAAGAATCTCTAAAGTTTACTTTTGTTAAAGAAAAAATAATATATTTTACAAAATATATTTATTGTATTTTGTTTTTACAATTTATAAAATTTTCACTTATTTTTTTTTATCGCAACAGGAACTTTATTACTTAACTATTTTTATCGGTTTCACATGTCAATATTTACTATATATTAAACTATAATAAAGTAGAGTTGTGAGAAATTGTCATTTGGCACCTCTCTATTTTTTTAAACATGTGTCATTTTTTCAATTTTAATGAAATAAAAAGACACATTATTGTTAATCTAAAACTAAATTGTCTACACACATGTGTCAGTTTCTATAGATTTACATTTACTTCTCTCAATCAGTGTTCAAGAAAGCGCTAGGTGGTATCTGGGCGGTGATCCAGCGCCTAGCGCCTAGAACGCTTAGTCGGGGCCTAGACGGTTTTTAGGCGGTTTAGGCGTTTACAACATAAAATATTAAATATATAAAATTATACAAATATATATGTTATAAAAATAAAAAAATATAAATTATAAACAAAAGTAAAAAAATACATGTATTTAAATTATATTAACAACATATAAATGTTTATAATTACATATATAGATATAAAACATAATAATTTAATATATGTAATTTAAAAATCAAAAATAAATATTAAAATACAATTTATGTAATTTTAAGCGGTTTAGGCGGTCATCTAGGCGTCTGCTGAGCGCCTAGCGCCTAGGCGGCCGCCTAGACCGCTTTCTTGAACACTGCTCTCAATCAATTACCTTTATGACATTATGGGTGGACGTTTTCTTTTGTTCAAACTGTTCATGTTGCAATAATGCATATGACCAAATTAATTACAATTAATATGTTTTATAACTGTATATTGCTATGAATGTGATTATTCAGAATAACGTGTCAATGAAATTCCTTACAAACTTCAAACAATGTTTAGCTATATATCTTTCTTTTCCCATCATTTCCCATGGTATTTTTTCTTAATATTATTTCNTTAATCTAAAACTAAATTGTCTACACACATGTGTCAGTTTCTATAGATTTACATTTACTTCTCTCAATCAGTGTTCAAGAAAGCGCTAGGTGGTATCTGGGCGGTGATCCAGCGCCTAGCGCCTAGAACGCTTAGTCGGGGCCTAGACGGTTTTTAGGCGGTTTAGGCGTTTACAACATAAAATATTAAATATATAAAATTATACAAATATATATGTTATAAAAATAAAAAAATATAAATTATAAACAAAAGTAAAAAAATACATGTATTTAAATTATATTAACAACATATAAATGTTTATAATTACATATATAGATATAAAACATAATAATTTAATATATGTAATTTAAAAATCAAAAATAAATATTAAAATACAATTTATGTAATTTTAAGCGGTTTAGGCGGTCATCTAGGCGTCTGCTGAGCGCCTAGCGCCTAGGCGGCCGCCTAGACCGCTTTCTTGAACACTGCTCTCAATCAATTACCTTTATGACATTATGGGTGGACGTTTTCTTTTGTTCAAACTGTTCATGTTGCAATAATGCATATGACCAAATTAATTACAATTAATATGTTTTATAACTGTATATTGCTATGAATGTGATTATTCAGAATAACGTGTCAATGAAATTCCTTACAAACTTCAAACAATGTTTAGCTATATATCTTTCTTTTCCCATCATTTCCCATGGTATTTTTTCTTAATATTATTTCTTATGAAGTTTTTTATAAAAACATGATGTCTTGCAGTATGATGATTAACATATTAATTTCTCTAGGACTATTTGAAAAAATTGTTCACAAAGCCATGTCAATGTTTTTTTTTTTGGTATCAGAGTCTTGTCAATATTTATTAGCATCTTTCAAAGGATTATGTTTTATTATAGTCATGAATTAAAGTTTTTGCATTGTTTTGTAATGTGATTTTTTAACTTTCAAACTATAGTTGGAAGTCTTAAGTGATGAAGATGAGTCTAATGCTTGACTCCTAAAGCACAATCTCTTTGGCTTTGAACATTCACACATAATATTATAGTTATAAGTCCCTTAGATTTCTCCTCTTAAGTCCTCAGATCTTCAACTACAATATATTTCTAAGTTTATGTTTTGTAAATTTGCTTTCTTTTTCATTTTTAAAAGTTCTTTATTCCCATAACCAAAAAAAAAAATTTACTGTGCATATTGATAAAAAGATTGAGCCTAATTTTACCGTGTAATGCATATATAAATGGTCAAAAGATCACATATTTCTTTATGCCTCTTTGGAATCACTTCCCAAAATTTACAACATCCTTTTGCATTACACGGAAAAACATTACAGAGACCTATTGTAAAATATTTAATATATATATACACATATTGTAACCTCAATACTTTCATCAAAGACATATGTCAATCATTAAAAGTGGTCTAAATTATAGTAGATTAACCTGTACAAAAGCAAAAGTACTTTTATATCACATTGGTATTGTTTGAGTTGCCAATCATACCTCATGTCTATTTTCCTGTAATCCTTACTCCATCTGTCATTATGCCGAGAAAAGTTTAAACAATTTCTAATGGTTATCTATATTTTTATATTTTACATTTAGGGTATAATTTTGAAGAGATATGGTTTAGTATTTAGAGTATAAGATTGAAAGCATGATGCTATTTTAGTATTTTTAAAATTTAGAAATGATTTGCTAAATTTAAAACCAAAACTTATTTTTATGCAATATGTGAAAATTGTCTTTCTTTTAACACACTTCATAATTATAAACTTATAAATTTATGTATTTAAATTCTTTTCAAGGCATATATAAATAATATCATGAACATTTCATGTATAATTTAATAAAATTTGATTTTATATATAAAATATTTGATTTTATAAACCACGTGGGTAACTTTCTAGTAGAAAATATTAGCATATACAAACGACATAGAGGAAACAATGGATCGCCATAACATAACAACTTTCTCAACCTGCTGGAAAGCTTCACCAAACCATGGTGTAACGCAACTTGAGGAGTTTCTTCAGATAATACACGTTTTGCTTCAGCATTTTGTACAGTTCCGAACTTCGGATACACATCACTACGAAACCAAACTAACTTCTTGTTATAAACATAAAATTTGCACGTACGCGTTACGTTACTTACGTAGAATTTGCACGTTTTACGAGGACGTGTACATGGTCAATTCCGATGTACTGCAGGAACCGATGATGTTGCGAAGTACCAAAAAAAATTGATCTGAATATCAAAAACCATAACGATTTGACAGTCCTCAGTGTCTTGCAAAGCCGGGGGATGCAGAGAGGCTTGTCTACGATATGGGGCAAAAAGCAAGCTAATTCTCTACCAAAGATCACTACAATCTTAGAAGTCTTGAGTGCCTGCCATCTGTGTATGTTTAAAGACTTAACACCATGCATAATTGCTTATGATTCCATATTCCCATATATGTATGAGAATTTTGAGAAAAAAGTATAGGGCCATTATGCTATTATCAGCGAGAGAAATACAACCTACGTTGTTTTCACAAGAAGAGAACAATTTGTTGAAAACCTCTGTGATGATGGTACTTAGATCGATTACGCCTTTTCGAATCAAGATGTAGGTTTTCACAAGAAGAGAACGCTATGGTTCATCGATCTTAAGTCTGCAACCTTTACTGGTGGTACCTGAGCAGATTGGACTCACTGATCTTAGTAGATACCCAAGTATATCTACCCCACTTTTGGTACCTACTCCCACATCTGCAGTATTTGCACGAACCGGTTTACGGTACAACTTCTCAGCAATGACTTTCTTACAAAATTCTCAGCAATGTCTTCTTTTTTAACTCTTTTCTCCATAATTTCTTTTAGTATATAAAACCAAAGTACAATGAGAGTTTACAAATCTTCCATAGGTTCTACTAACACAAAATCTAATCCTGTGAACTCGTTTAAGTAGGACAAAACTCAGAAAGAGTAATCCTAGCCATAGGAAAAGACGAGTGGGCTCGCAAACTTCGCACTGCGTTACGTCTGTCTGTATTTCTTTTCCGGTTTCAGTTAAAAAACAAATCTGAACAATAATCATCGTGATCAATCACAAGATTATATCTTCTTGAACACTAACATTAAGTGTCTTATTCTGAAGAACAATGCTTCCTATGACTGCAACTTCGTCTTCCACGGTTACAGCCTCACCTACAGATACAAATTAATCATAAAAAAAAAAAAAAATAGCGAAATGATTTGAAGAACAAAAAAGCTTTAAGAAAATACAATGAAGTTACCAAGAATAGTAATCCCAAGCCTCTCACTGTAATCTCCACTAGCCTGAACTCTCGACCATCTACCTATGGATGATTTCCATCCGATGATTGAGTTTATAACAACAGCATTGTCCTGCATTTAACCAGATCAGAACATTAAACAACAAATCTTTTGTATTCATAACAAGAACAACATTGCAAGCACCGATTCAAATTACCTTGATTTCAACATCGTCTAAGATTATGCAGTTAATAAGCCTTACACCAGGTCCAACACGAACATTTGCTGAGATCGACACATTTGGACCAATCTTGATCCAAGAAATTTAAGTTGGTCATTTGCAAACTAAATAAGAAGTTTAGTTATAATTCATGAGAAACTTACCTTTGCGGTTGGATGCAGTTTTACGGATGGGTGAATATAAACATCACCAATGATCATCGGTTTCCTGTTAGTACCATCTCCTGAAGCTAAAAGATGAGGCGATGTTTGGCGGAATTGGGAAAGATATAGAGACGAGCATTTCAAAGATTTCCTATTTAAAGCAATTTAATTAGCACAAGGAGTAATCCAAGAACGTCTGCAACAATTATTTACAACCAACTTACCCTGGAGTCTTTATCTGTTCCCAGAAATCCTTATTCTCATATGTGTATAGTTGTTTCTTTCCAGCAAGAGGTGACAATATATCTTGATCTAATCTCACAAAATCCGCAGGAACAGACCTTGTAGCGGATTGGTAGTTGCTAGCTGCCAAATTTAAGGTGATTAGACAATGAATATCTGAGAGAGGCTTATAATGAATACTCACATGTGTCTCTTATTTGGCTATATACTTCTTCAATGGCTTTGAAGATATCTGAGGTAAACACATAGACACCACAGTTTATCAAGTCACTGACCTGCATTGAGTAGATAACAAGGAAATTTTATAAGGTACACAAGATTCAGAGCAAGTGAAGGAAATAAGAAAACAGGATAGTTTTGGAGATAATTACGAAAGTCTCGGGCTTCTCTGTATAATGCAGGAGCTCTTTAGTATCCGGATCAGCTATCAATTCTCCAAATTGGCTGGCTGCTTCTGCAGAAACCTGAAGCGAAAAAAGCGATATTCAAGAATGTATGATCTTTATGTTTGTTTCCTTAGTAAAATCTAAAACAACCAATCAGGACAACCAACCTTGATTACTAGCATAGTTCCAATACCACCATATCTTCGATGTGCATCTACAAAAAGTAGTGAAGTTACATCAAATTATAAAAAAATGGAAACAATGGAGGAGATTTGAGATTTAAAAGTGAGATTACCGAGTATGCCCTGAAGAGGGAAAGAACAGCACACATCACAGTTCAGGAGGAAAACATGCGACTGTTCAAGATGGGAGAATAAAAATTAGTAGATGAATCAAGAAAAAAATGACTGAGTGAAGCAGGAACTAAAATTGAGAATGTATCATGAGAGTTCAAACCGGTTTTTCTTCCATAATTCTATCACGAAAGTAATAAAGAGCACCGGCTGAGCCATGGGGTCTATCTTCTTTTAAGTATCTACATAACAAGAGCATGCATGAGCAGAGAAGGTTTTACATTAGACACCAAAAACACAAGTGCTATAACTTACCGCACTGGAATTTTCAGCTCGTTAGATATCGAAGAGACATACAAAGCGAATTCTCTTTCGTCGTAAAATCCAATCAGAAAGATCTGAGCCAGATTTGATATCTGTCCATGTCAAATAAACAAAATCTGATATGAGCAATCAAAATTCCAAAAGTTGAGGACTTTCCCAAGTATTATTTCAGTCTTAACCCATTATTCTGGCTAGCTTGAGATACTAATGTAACAAGATAAAGTTCATAGCTTGGAAACTAAAAATCATACAAGAACAATCCTTTTTCCAACGTTGTAGATCTTGTTTTTCTAAAATTCCAGTAACAAAGTAAGAGTACTAGATTGGAAAAAACTCAGGTTGTATGTAACAAACAATCCATGCCATGCCATAAGAGTACTAATATGGAACAAACTCAGGTTAAAACAAAACAAGCCATGCCACAGAAATCAACATTTCAAAGTTGAGAACTTTCCCATGTTTCTAGCATCCTTAAAGTAATTATACAAGGAAAAACTCAAAACTGGAATCATACAATACCACATTGACAATACATCATACTGCGATTTCAAAATTTCTAAGAACAAAACAGATTGAGGTGCAACACAAGGACGCATTCATGTAACTGAGCTTAACAATATACTTAAGAGCTAGTCACAATTCCAAGATTCTAACTCTATGAACCCTTTTACTTAATCATCTAAATGATAAGAACAAACGCAAGATTCATGGATCAAATAGTAAAAAAAAAAAAAAACAAACCTTTTTACAAGCAGAGATAGGATGATGAATCATGGGTTGACCAGCCAAAGGAATCAATGGTTTCGGTGTATTGAACGATAAAGGACGAAATCGAGTTCCTAAATCGAAACCACATTAACAAAAACCAAAATCAAAATCACATTTTTTTTTTTTTTCTTTTCTTTTCTTTTTAAAATAATATAGATCCACAAAAGAAAAAAAAGATGTTACCTTTGGTCGGACCACCAACCATGATCACGGCGACGACTTTCTCGTCCGACATGGTGGTCGATTCAAAACCCTAGATTCACGATGATCTGGTCTTTTTGTTTATAAAAGGTGGGTATCTTTTCAAGTCTCGAATATTCTAAGGTTTTTGAATTTAAGTAGAAGAAACAGAGCAATGAGAGCTTGGAGCCTCCTAAAAAAAATAAAAATATTGATTCTGGTAGTCAAAATCAATAAGTCCCGTCTTTAATTATCGAGACTGTTTCCTTAAAAACCCTAACCGGGAATCATGGGGTGATTTACAAAATCAGAATCAGCCAAACCCGGTTTAACCGGTACAACCTAAACTAAAAAGGATGAATTACAGTCGGCTCTACCCTCAATCCGGTGACGACAGCGAGGAGATACAACCCAACCATCACCACCGCCGAAGTCAAGAACGCCTAGTGAAGTGAATTGAGTTTCTGATTTTTATCTTCTTAGTCAGTGAATTACAACACGGTGAAGTCTCTGGGTCTGGGCAAGAAGGAATTAGGCTTTTAGGAAGTTTTGAAGTGAAAAAAAAAAAAGATGGAAGCTTTGGGTTCATCTGATTGCAATTTAGAGATTTTGGAAACTCTCTCAGACGATGCAATTCAGGAGATTACTGAAAGCTACGATGGTTTTTTCACCACTGTGGAGTCTCTCATTGCCGGCACAGGAGTTGAAGATGAGTTTTTGTCTCATGTGTATTGTCTCTGCAAGTACGGGCTTGATTCTCTTGTTCGTGACCACTTCCTCAGATCACTCGAGGTATATTATTATTAGCTTGTTCCTACTTAGGTAACTGATCTGTTTGGGAAGTATGTTTGTTCTCTTATTTGGTGGTTTCTGCGGGGACATTTTTTTCTTGTTTCAGCAAGCTTTTGAGAAGGGAGGTGCATCGAGTTTTTGGCATCATTTTGATGCTTATAGTGAGAAGAAACTTACTGTAAGAAGATACATACATATACACGCTTCGTTGATGCTTTGTTTGCTATTCACTTCTAGTTTTGACTAAAAATGGATACTTTTGGGGCAGAATTATGGAGAGGAGATTCAGGTTGTGTTATGCAAGGCTTTGGAAGAAATTTCTATTGAGAAGCAGTATCATGAGAAGTGTCTGTCCATATTGGTTCATGCTTTGCAGTCGTTTAAACAACAGTCATCAGAGGATAGACAGAACTCAGATACAGAAAGAGTTCATCTTTTTTTGAGATTCCAGTCAATGTTGTCTTCTACTCTAATGACAACTCTTCCACAACATTTTCCTGGTATGTCCATCTTTGATAGCTTGTTCTTTGTTGATTTTGTATTTTAGTTTGATTTACACAACCAATGAGTCAGTAGTGTGTTCCTTCGTAACTATCAATGTTATTTTCTGATTTCATTGCTTGGAAGTTTGTTTTATATGTTTGCCACTTGTTCAATCATTACTCTCATATTGTTCCTCTCTTTATTATGTTCTTAGAAATACTCCACTGGTATTTTAAGGAAAGGCTGGAGGAGTTAAGTGCAATCGTGGATGGAGATAGTATTGAAGAACGAGAGGATGATTGCATGGATTTGGACGAGAAGTTGAGATATAAAAATGGAGAAATGGATGTTGATGAAGGCTATGCCCAAGGAAAACGTTTGGGACATGACAAGTTGGTAAAGAACATTGGGAAGGTGGTCCGTGACCTTAGAAGCATTGGCTTTACATCTATGGCTGAAAATGCTTATGCTTCTGCCATCTTTTTGCTTCTTAAGGTATGTTTATGCATCAGAGACTTTATCTCCCTCACTAAGAGTTATAACATGGTATAGGTAGTGACTATACATACGAATAACTTGTACTCTGTTTGGCAATGTTATACGGCAGGCGAAAGTCCATGATCTGGCTGGTGATGATTACAGGACGTCTGTTTTGGAATCAATCAAAGAATGGATTCAGGTAGGTTTTGCTGGTGAGATTCTCACTGCACCATCAGATTAGTTTGGTAATTTTGAGATACCTGATCTTTTAATGTCTCTTTTCAGACTGTCCCTCTACAGTTCCTTAATGCACTTCTTTCTTATCTTGGTGATTCTGTAAGTTATGGTACCGCATCTTCTGACCTCACGTCCCCTCTGGCTTGTTGCCCATCTCCTAGCTTTTCCAGAGTGGTGACTCCTTCCGAAGGAATTGTTAGGTGGAAACTACGGCTAGAGTATTTTGCGTATGAGACACTGCAAGATTTAAGGATAGCCAAATTATTTGAGATCATTGTTGATTATCCTGAGAGGTATTTTTACTTTTTTTTCTCCCCACATATCTCACTCGAGACTCAATTCAAATATTGCAACAAGTCGAATTATCTTGCATCTCTGATGGATTTTTTGGTGCTGCAACAGTTCTCCTTCCATTGAAGACTTAAAACAGTGTCTTGAATATACTGGACAACATTCTAAGCTAGTTGAATCTTTTATTTCTTCGCTGAAATATCGTTTGCTCACTGCTGGTGCATCAACCAATGATATATTGCATCAGTATGTATCGACTATTAAAGCCCTTCGAGCAATAGACCCAGCTGGTGTATTTCTGGAAGCAGTGGGTGAACCAATTAGAGACTATTTACGGGGGAGGAAAGACACCATTAAATGTATTGTTACTATGCTTACTGATGGAAGTGGAGGGAATGCTAATGGTTCCGGTAATCCTGGGGATAGTCTTCTTGAAGAATTAATGAGGGATGAAGAAAACCAAGAGGATACCGGTTTTGACGATGATTTTCACACTGATGATAAGCAAGCCTGGATCAATGCTTCCCGGTATCCTTCCTGTTGTATATATTCTTGATTATAATCGCATTGGATTTATTTGTCTGACACCTTTTAATGTGCTTTGTCCTCTCAGGTGGGAACCGGACCCTGTCGAGGCTGATCCTTTAAAAGGTAGCCTCAGTCAGAGGAAGGTAGACATACTTGGAATGCTTGTTGATATAATAGGATCAAAAGAGCAATTAGTAAATGAATATCGTGTTATGCTTGCGGAAAAGCTTCTTAACAAGACTGATTATGACATCGACACTGAGATACGCACTGTGGAACTTCTCAAGGCAAGCTCCATTTTAACACTCTTAAGTTCGACTTTACCAAACTATTGGATTCTTTCTATAGTGTTGAATCTAACTTTACCTTCTCTGATTATGCCAATAGATACATTTTGGAGAAGCCAGTATGCAAAGATGCGAGATAATGCTGAACGACTTAATTGATTCTAAGAGAGTGAACACCAACATTAAAAAGGCATCCCAAACAGGTTGTTATATTTCTGAATTGTTTACTCGTGCAAGGTGGATACTTGTCTGATTCTATTACTTAGTATATGTGTCCATTGCTTCTGTTTAGGCACCGAGTTAAGAGAGAGTGAGCTATTTGTTGATACTCTTACCTCGACAATACTTTCAACAAACTTCTGGCCACCAATTCAGGTATTCATATATTCTTCCCTCTGATTTTTCATCCATCATGTCATACACACATGAGGCGTATAGATTATTGTGATAGCTTCCATTTACTGAATTAAAAGTGGAATTTCAGGATGAACCTCTAGAGCTACCAGGACCTATTGACAAGCTTCTATCAGATTATGCCAATCGGTATCATGAAATCAAGACCCCTCGTAAACTACTTTGGAAGAAAAATCTTGGCACTGTCAAGGTACATCTAGCATAAACACTTAAGTGAACGATTCATGTTTTGGATTATTGGATAAATCAGATACCTCTCTGAAATGGCTTTGATGGATTCAGTTGGAGTTGCAATTTGAAGACAGAACTATGCAGTTCACGGTCTCCCCCACACATGCAGCCATTATAATGCAATTTCAAGAAAAGAAAAGGTTAAATTACAAGAATCGATCAATACAGATATAACCTCTTCAAAATGTTTAATTGAAATCACGTAATTTTTTCAGTTGGACCTCTAAAGATCTTGCTGCAGTCATTGGGGTACCCGTTGATGTATTAACCCGAAGAGTAAACTTTTGGATAAGCAAGGTATATAATGTAATTGTAGTCTCTTGCTTTAAACCACTCGTGTAGAAAAAAAGCTTATTTGCAACTTTCCTGCACTTAGGGAGTTCTGAGAGAATCTACAGGAGTAGACTCAACTTCCAACGTGTTAACACTTGTTGAATCCATAACTGATTCCGGAAAGAACGAAGGCGAGGAGCTTCTAACAGGCGATGAAGAGAGTGAAACATCGATTGCCTCTGTGGAAGATCAACTTCGCAAAGAAATGACCATATACGAGGTATGTAAAATTCTTAGGAAACCTCTTCATTCTCCAGAAATATTATAAATCCTAAACAAATTATCAACCATGTTTCAGAAATTCATCATGGGAATGCTCACAAACTTTGGTACCATGGCATTAGAACGAATCCATAACACTCTTAAGGTACAATCTGATATATCAACCTAACTGATCCTACAACATTGTTGTCTTGATCATTGATCATTGCTCTGTTTTTTTTTTTTTTCTTCCTTGTAGATGTTTTGTGTGGCTGACCCTTCTTATGACAAGTCACTGCAACAGCTTCAGAGCTTTCTTTCTGGTTTGGTTTCCGAAGAGAAACTAGAGTTTAGAGATGGAATGTATTTGTTAAAAAAGTAGAAGAAACCTTTTCATGTGTTTGACTAGAACTAGTTTTGTCTTTTGTATCAAGATCCTTGTCTTCTTGCTTTCACATTGTCCTTAAAGAAATTGTGCTCCAAGTGATATACTGTTACCACTTTCCAAATTGATTAACGGAAATGAAACTTTTTCTACTCTTCTGGACGTGTAAACGATACCTTATGGTCTTATGGGTTATCTCTGTCTATATAATAAAGAAGATATCAACAATGAGTGAGGACCTAAGCTCGTAATAATCTCAAAAGCTGAGAACTTGAGAAACCTGAAGTCCCCTAGGAGATCTTGTTACTACCAGAGCCGCCGGTTAAAAATAACCGTAAGAAAAAGGCTACCAAGGCACATAATGGCATGTTAGGGCTGTGTCCATGTCGTGTGAGAGAAGAGAGAAAAGCTCGCCTTAATCATTCCTCTTGACAAACACAAATTTTTCTTTCACCATTCCTCCTTCTCGACATTCTCTTTCTCTTTGGCCGAGACATGTCGGATGAATTTTTCAAACGTCCATTGAGGCCGATTTTAGGTCAAGAACCAGGTTATAACACTGTCGGTTGACACCAACAATTTATGGTCAGCCAGTTTAGTTTTAAATCGCCGATTTGATTGTTTTTGGGTTTGGTTAGTGTATTTAAGGAAAAACTCAACGCCCTTGTCTTGTTTTAGCCGCTTTCCATTCCCCAAAGAGTTAGAAGTTTTCCTGTAAGTTTTTTCAAGTTTTTTGGAGTTCATGTGAGTGGAGATATGAGAGGCTAAGGAAGTAAGAGGAGCTTGCTGTGGTCATGTAATGTCTTCAAACTGTTTTATTTTAATTATTACAAATCTTATTTGGACCTATATGTGTAATTGTAAATCCATATATAAGATAGTATTATTTATTGCTCATTAATTAAGCTTTACAAGGAGAAAGTGGAGAACCGCATAAACAATCGTTGCCGCCAAAGACGCTGGCCAAGAACTTTGTAGCTGGAAGCTTTCCACAAAGATGGTTTTGACTCAAGTTGAGTGTTTGCAGCCCAGCCACCGAAACGGGCACCTTTCCATATATCAAGTTTCTTGACAGATCCAAGCTTCTCAACGACTTGGTGAACTTTACCTTCCCAAAGTCAAACCGAAGTTTGTTTCCTGACATCTTGAACTCCAACAAAGCTGCTGCGTGGTTCAGGAAACTTGCTGGACTCCCTGAGATATCATTTTCTGAAAAGTCGACGTAATGCATAGATTCGGTTCTCACTGGCTTCCAATCTTCGAACCTCATCTTGATTCCACATTTAGCAAGCTTCAAATTGTATATTTCAGGTGACAATGTTACCCATTCTGGAATCATTTCGAAATGATATTGGTTGTAGGAGAGATCTAGAGAGCCAATGCCGTCGACGAACTTCATGGCAGGGAATCTACCGGTCAGAAGATTGTGGGAGAGTTTGAGATGGAAAATACTAGTCATATTTGCGAAACTAATCGGCACGGCCCCTGAGAACCGATTCCTCGAGAGATCCAATGTGGAGAGCTCTCCAAATTTCGATAAATAGTTAGGAATTGCCCCTGAAAGATTGTTCTGGCTCAGATCAAGGAACGTGACAGTTGGTGCAAGCGATGCAATCGACGTAGGAAGTTTTCCAAAGAATTTGTTGCGGGAGAGATCCAGACCAAGAAGCTTCGTCATAGATTTGAAAATATTTGGAATGGTTCCTGAGAGGCGGTTGGCGCCTAGATCGAGCCAAGTTAACCGAGTCAATTTTGATATCGAACTCGGGATCGGACCAGTGAACCTATTGTTATCCAGAGCTACATCTTCAACTTGGCTTAGCGCGCCGATATTGGCAGGAAGGGGACCAGAGAGATGAGTATGAGAGATGCGAATTAGGTTTAGGTTTGGTAATTTGAAAAGGAATTGAGGAAAAGATCCAGTGATCTTGAGATAGGTGAAGGAAACTGACTCGAGGTGCTCAAGTCTTGCCAACGTCATTGAGATATTTCCCCAGAGAGAGCCTCCGCCACCTCCGTATATTCGCAGTTCGGTGACGCGATCCCCGGTGATGCAAATGACACCCATCCAGGAGCAGCATTCAGTTCCTTTCTTCCAAGTGCTGAGAATGCCCAAAGGATCTCGGGTTATACCGGCTTTGAAAGCTAAAAGACCCGTTTCGTCATCGGGATGGCACGTGGCAGCTCTAGTTGAAGTTAAACAACTGATAGAGATAACGGCGGCAAAGATGAAAATAGTGAAGGAGCAAGAGTTCATGGTGGTTGTGTGGTGAGACACTACTGAGACTCAGAGTCTCAGAGAAGAAAAACGCAGCCTATTAATAAAGCACAGATCTAGAACTTTTTCTTTTCGGGAGAATCTTTTATTTCTTGCGAAACAAATTACTGTTTCAAAAGCGTAATTTATTTCTTGTAAAACAAGTTACATAACTTGTACGTAAGTAGCTATTACTTTTAATAACTGCAGAGTCAAAGTTTAAAATCGATCCATTCGTATATATATATATACTAAGTGATACCCCGTGATACAGCACGGATTATATATTTTGTTAGTTACTTTTTTGTAATTTGTATTTTTGTAATCTAGTTTTTTATTTTGATTTATTTTTTTGTTTATATAGTGTTTATTTATATATTTCGAGTTATACAGTAAATTAGAAATCCTAATAAATTAGTTTGTAGAATGTAGCTTTTCACGGAAACAGATACACTGCAATATTGGATAGTAGTTTTGTAGTAAAATGCATTTGCTTGATAGGTGGCCGGTAATACACAACAAAATCAGCCGTAATAGCTCAATAATTTTGATCAAGCTAGGGATGCAATGGTTAATAACCAATTTTCATTGCATAAGTTGTATAAAACTCTAAATTTCATAAATGTAAACTGATTGGTGCTGGAAAAAAACAAAAAATTGATTGTCGTTGAATAAAATAACTCATAGTATATAAGAATGTAGTTTGGATATAGGAAAGTATAGCGTAAATCAATAACTTAATTAATGAAATAAATAATCCTTACAATCAAAACATAGTTTGAGCGAACGTATTAGAAAAGTAAAAACAAAAAACAAAAATGATTAAAATTAAAATTTTATGCTTGTGTGTTTCGGTTTTTTGGTGTTATGAGCTATGTTGAATGAGCAATATTTATAGACCTATAAGGAGATCCTAGGGTTGTAGGTGAGTGATTAGCAATATATGGAATATGCGAGTAATATATCAATGATTAAGAATATGCAATATTGGTTTCCATTTGCTATTAATTATATGATTTCCAGTTTCCATATAATCTAAATCGAAGATGTAATTAAGATATTCTAGTTTCTATAATCTTAAAATATTGAATGTTGTTTGATTTGTTTAATTAGCATTGAAGATCGAGATAATTTTGGGAACAAAGATATGGAAAGATTATCCTGATTTATGCTTTATTTAGGATACTATTATGGTTCTTAGAATCACAAAATATTCCTTTTTAAAGATTATTTGTTAAGATCGAATCTCGGTAATTAAGGAAATATCCAAATTTTTGGTAATTAAAATTTATGGTTTTCATTTAAATATCTTAAAGGAAAATGAAATCAGAGTGTTTGCCTATAAGAAATAATTCTGTTTGGGATCTTAAATAACTAATCTTGAATGAAATAATATACTGGANCAAAAAACAAAAATGATTAAAATTAAAATTTTATGCTTGTGTGTTTCGGTTTTTTGGTGTTATGAGCTATGTTGAATGAGCAATATTTATAGACCTATAAGGAGATCCTAGGGTTGTAGGTGAGTGATTAGCAATATATGGAATATGCGAGTAATATATCAATGATTAAGAATATGCAATATTGGTTTCCATTTGCTATTAATTATATGATTTCCAGTTTCCATATAATCTAAATCGAAGATGTAATTAAGATATTCTAGTTTCTATAATCTTAAAATATTGAATGTTGTTTGATTTGTTTAATTAGCATTGAAGATCGAGATAATTTTGGGAACAAAGATATGGAAAGATTATCCTGATTTATGCTTTATTTAGGATACTATTATGGTTCTTAGAATCACAAAATATTCCTTTTTAAAGATTATTTGTTAAGATCGAATCTCGGTAATTAAGGAAATATCCAAATTTTTGGTAATTAAAATTTATGGTTTTCATTTAAATATCTTAAAGGAAAATGAAATCAGAGTGTTTGCCTATAAGAAATAATTCTGTTTGGGATCTTAAATAACTAATCTTGAATGAAATAATATACTGGATCCGAAAAAGATTAATCTGGAGTACAAACAGATCCGCGGGTTTTTTTCCTTCTGTTGTCGGATATTTTAGGATCCGCGTCCTGACCCATAATTTTTTAAGTGATCGATCGAGGATATAATGGTCATTTGTCAAAAACGAAACTATAGGTTAATTAGATTAAATTTTGTGATTCTCTAATCATTTTTAATGAAAAACTTACCAAAACCAAGTCATCGTCCATTTTAAGTCTAGTGAGTAATTCTGCTTTAATAGTAGTATAGATTTTGCTAAAATTATCATGTCGTTTTCAGTTTAGCAATTTTTTTTTCTTTTTTCATTGGGCTTTATTAATTTATTTTATAAAAGTCACGTTTCAAGTGGAAACGGATTATTACCGGACCTTTTGCATGTGGCTGTAATAGTGGTTTCCGTAATTAGAGGTCAATTATTATCATATTCGAAAATCGAAATAATCACTACACGTTAGGCTTGATAGCTTTCTTATAGTTTCTCTGCTCTAATTAAGCGTGTAATTTCTTAATTATATCATTCATTCTGAAGGATCACACATTTTACATGTGTTCGTTTTTCTTTTCTTAATGTTTGAATGTGAACACATGTTACACATCCATGTGTTTATATATCCAAGAGATATGATATATTTGAAATCCAGATCTTTGACAAAATAAAGATATAAATTTTTAAAACTCAAATTATATTGGGACAATAAGGGTCTTTACTCACGTTCTTATAAAATAAAAAAACAAAATCTGTATACATCATTGTAAAGTTAAAATCTAAACCACTTTTTTATAAACCAAACTGAAAGATAATTTCATTTTAGTTAATTGTAAAATCTGAACATAAATAACCTCATTTGTAAACCCAAACTGATATACAATTTCATTCTAATTGTAAAATCTAAACCCTAATCACCTCATTTATTATAAACCCAAACCGACAAACCGATTCATAATTTCGTTCTAATTGTAAAATCTAGACCCTAATTCTCATTTATAAACCTAAACCGATATATAACTTCGTTTAATTATAAAATCTAAACCAAGCTAACATTCAACTTTCATTCATTAAAAGTATACATACAGTAATTTGTTTTCTCAACTTTTTTTTTGCTTTTTAATTGAATTTTGATTTATTCTTTTCAATGAAATATTATATAAAAGATTTTGATTGGTTGAAAAAGAAAAAGTGAATAAAAGAGTTCACCCCTAGGGGTGAATATAAGGGGGGTGTATTCAAACCATGATTTTGGAGAATTTGATGGGATTTAGGAAATTTAGAATTTTGATAGATTTTAGGGAAGTTCATATGATTTTCTGTAAAATTCTTTCAAATCCCACCTAAAACCATGAGATTTGGATTTCTGTATTTTTAACTAAACAAATCCTCCAGAATCCTAAAAATTATTAAAATCCTAATCCACAAAACTGTTTTGAATAACAGTGGATTTTAAAGTAGATTTTTAAATCATCAGTTCAATAACAAAGGGTTTTAATGGATTTTAAAGTAGATTTTTAAATCATCAGTTCAATAACAAAGGGTTTTAATGGATTTTAAAGTAGATTTTTAAATCATCAGTTCAATAACAAAGGGTTTTAATGGATTTTAAAGTAGATTTTTAAATCATCAGTTCAATAACAAAGGGTTTTAATGGATTTTAAAGTAGATTTTTAAATCATCAGTTCAATAACAAAGGGTTTTAATGGATTTTAAAGTAGATTTTTAAATCATCAGTTCAATAACAAAGGGTTTTAATGGATTTTAAAGTAGATTTTTAAATCATCAGTTCAATAACAAAGGGTTTTAATGGATTTTAAAGTAGATTTTTAAATCATCAGTTCAATAACAAAGGGTTTTAATGGATTTTAAAGTAGATTTTTAAATCATCAGTTCAATAACAAAGGGTTTTAATGGATTTTAAAGTAGATTTTTAAATCATCAGTTCAATAACAAAGGGTTTTAATGGATTTTAAAGTAGATTTTTAAATCATCAGTTCAATAACAAAGGGTTTTAATGGATTTTAAAGTAGATTTTTAAATCATCAGTTCAATAACAAAGGGTTTTAATGGATTTTAAAGTAGATTTTTAAATCATCAGTTCAATAACAAAGGGTTTTAATGGATTTTAAAGTAGATTTTTAAATCATCAGTTCAATAACAAAGGGTTTTAATGGATTTTAAAGTAGATTTTTAAATCATCAGTTCAATAACAAAGGGTTTTAATGGATTTTAAAGTAGATTTTTAAATCATCAGTTCAATAACAAAGGGTTTTAATGGATTTTAAAGTAGATTTTTAAATCATCAGTTCAATAACAAAGGGTTTTAATGGATTTTAAAGTAGATTTTTAAATCATCAGTTCAATAACAAAGGGTTTTAATGGATTTTAAAGTAGATTTTTAAATCATCAGTTCAATAACAAAGGGTTTTAATGGATTTTAAAGTAGATTTTTAAATCATCAGTTCAATAACAAAGGGTTTTAATGGATTTTAAAGTAGATTTTTAAATCATCAGTTCAATAACAAAGGGTTTTAATGGATTTTAAAGTAGATTTTTAAATCATCAGTTCAATAACAGTGGATTTTAATAGACTTTTTAAAATCAATGATTGAATAACATAGAATTTGTAAATTTCACACAAATCACTTAAAATGTCAAATTGAATACACCCCCTTAAGTATTTTTCATTATCTTGATAGGCATTTAATGAGTATCAAGATAATCAAAGGGAAAATTGGATTACATGGAATGAAATCAAATTTGGTTTAAAAACTTAAATCTACACAGCTTTCAAGTGTTAACTAGATAAAACTAAAAGTTGCTCTTTAATTTGGTTTAATTTTGTTTCTGGGATATTCTTGTGAATAAAATTTGAATAAATTTGGTTCTAGATTCCAGCCAAAAAAAACTTGGTAGTAAATATTATATTTTAAAAATAGAACATTACATTTACCTTTAAGTGTAAAAATGTTTTCTAAAAACTTACAACTAAATTAATTAACTTTAAACCATCAACTCTCAAGTATAAATCGGTCATTGCCCAGACAGATCCCTAGTTAATAAAATGGATGCAAAAAGAGGTTGAAAAAATATTCAACCAATTTTCACCATTTGCATTAAAGAGGTTAAAAAAATAAACTAATTATACAGCAAAATTATTCAACTTGTTCATTCACTTTCTTAGAGATGAATGGATTTAATGATATTCAACCTAATTTTATTCAACCTAATATTTTCAATTTATTCGGTTTTAAATAATAATTTGCACCCAAAGATTTATCTTTTAGTAAACATAGACTAAAAGGTAACTTATAAACATTTATTGTCCAAATATTTTTCATCAATTCTCAAATACATTTTTTTCGGTTATGTAACGAGTCAAAATGATTATGTATTACAAAAATATGTTTTTTCGGTTATGTGATTAGTCAAAATGATTATGTATTACTAAAATATGTTGAGACATGGTGATGGGATCCATAATTATAAATATTGAAAAGTGAGTTTTTAATACATACTAGGTAACAATCCGCACTATGTGCGGGGTAAATCAATTTAAATAACATTATTATTCTAGAACCAATATATGTTTGTATCAAACATAATATATAACTAAAGTTTTCTATTTATTTATTCAAAGCTGTATTTTTTCGTATAAAAATGTTCATCCGTGAAATCTTTGAATATGTAAGAGGTTTTATGGTAGAAAAATATTGATAAAATGTTACTATTTATTGCAACATGTCTTTTGTGTGGTTTAAAAATCAAATTCATATCTCTTATATTTTATTTTATAATCATAACAATTTTCATGTTTCTTATGTAATCATAACAACATATACTAAATTAATCGGTAGTTTAATTATTTAATTTTATTATATGTTAGTAACAATCGGATTCTAAACTATATTTTCTAAAGATAATCTAATTTATTGATTTATTTTTTGATTAGACTATTTAAATCTTTTGAGTTAGTCGGGTTTTTAATATTTTCTATAAATGACAGATTATTACCAAAAAAACCATTATGAAAAATTAATGAAATTCCAAAATCAACGTATTTGTGTAAGAATACATTTCACCCGTGAAATATGTGAAAGTGGTAAAGAAGAAATTTATAAAATGTTACAATTTATAGCAATCTATCTTTTTGTGTGCTTTAAAAACATATTTATATTTATGGTTAATTGAGTAACTATAACAATTTTGCATAATCTAATAATCACTCATTTTAAATATATTATGATTTTTTTTTGGGTACTAAGTTTATTTCTCATGTTAAGAGTTATTGTCTCATTCCTTTTTAATAGCACATAGATTAATACAATTAGAACGTATATTCCTATTCGGTTATCAATATTTCCGTTTTTAATGAAAATCACACTAAATGTTGAGATTAATTAGTTTACATACTTTGATATATATAAATAATCACACATCATGATATCCCCTAATTTGTTGTCATTTGTATATTTATTTATGAATATATATAAATCTATGTTTATTGGGAATTAAGTTTCTTTTAATGAGTTGGAGATAATTCAAGGCTAATATACTTCTTTTTATAATCCATTTTAAAAACTATTGGAAGCTTGTTATTTAAATTATTATGGTAATAATACTAACATAAAAAATAACATATTGTTTTTATATGATTTTGCTAATAAGTTATATATTCTTTATTTTAGTTAACTTTATATTAATTGATATGTTTTATAGCCTTTTTAGAATATTTTACTTATATTAATTTCTTAAAATCAATAGAACTTTTGACTTGTATATATTTGTAAGTAAATTTTAGTGAAATTTTACCATAAAATAAAATGTAATTATTTAAGTAGTTTTAATATGTGATATTTAAATTTGTGTGAGAAATGATGATATATCTAATTATTATTCAGTTAATTTATTTTTTTTGAAAATATAATAGCATGTTAATGTAATTAAGTAAAAAATTTAAGGGTATTTTGCTAAAAGTTGCAGCGAGCTCTCTGGCGACGACACATTAGTTTTCTTAAAAGTGTGCTTCTCTATTAATATATAGGGGATTGTTTTGGGGTAATTGGATGATTAGACCCGACCGTATAAAATAATGACATAAAAATACCAAACCGAGCATGCCAAGTTGTATATATTTTGGGATTAGATGTTTTGCCCAGATGTTAGGAGAAAGGATTATTTTTTATTTTTTGGTAGACAGGAGAAGGGATTATGCCTATTAAACCAAAGTTCTTGTGGAAGCTCCAAAGATGAGTTGGATTTGGATAAGAAAAGAAGTTGTATGAAGCTAACGCCACTATATATTGAACCTGTAAAAAGTTTATATTAGATAAGAGAAAAGATATAAGATCAAAAGAGAATTCTAGTGGAGAAAGGTGAGGATCTTTTGACCTCCCAAATGAAGCTGGATGCAACCATGTACTTGAAGTACCATAATGATGAGAAAATTCTTAGAGACACATGTTAGCAATTTCATTCTAGTCGGGAGGGATACCACTACTTCTACGCTCACTCCGTTATGTTGGAGTTTGTCCCAAAACCCTCATGTTGTCACTAACATTCACCAAGAGATCAAAATAAATCGACCAAGAACCACCTGTGACCCCGAGAGGCTGTCTTAATTATGATTCCATGAAGTTCTTGAACAAACTAGTTAAAAGATTTAAGAACAGAACTTTATAAAAGAATCACTCTCTTTTATTATTATGTTTAGAAAATCTCCTCTCAAAACTAAACACTTAGAAGCTCTCTCTTAATCTCATGGCTTATGTCATAACTCAACATAGCCTTTTTATATCAAAACAAAAATCCTAATCCTATTAGGAAAACACCAATATTTAGATTACTCCTAAATATTATTTGAGCTTATCTTCTCTCTTATTCTTAACAGTCTTTTGTAAGAATAACTTGGGCCTTAAGGTTCAAAGCTTATCCAACAATCTCCCCTTTAAGCTTTGAATTACACTTTGCAATGTCTTGAACTCCTAGCAGTCTTCTCATTTCCAGAAACTGTACTCTCGCTAATGCCTTGGTCAATGCATCCGCCTTCTGATCAACTCCAGGGATGTGATCAACGTAGATTAACTCCCTCTCAACACATTCACGAATAAAGTGAAACCTCTTGTGAATGTGTTTACTCTTGCCGTGAAAAACAGGGTTCCTTGCGAGAGCAATAGCTGCCTTGTTGTCGACATACAACATGATTTGCTTGCTTTTCCAACCTGTAATTTCACTCAAGAGATCTCGGAGCCAAATTGCTTGCTTTGCTCCTTCTGTTGCAGCCATAAACTCGGCCTCGCATGATGACATTGCGACTGTGTCCTGCTTCTGCGAACACTAGGTGATTGGTGTGTCCCCAAAGAGAAACAAGTGACCTGTTGTGCTCCTTCCATCATCTTGATCAATGTTGTGACGACTGTCACTGTAACCTATGATTTCTTTTAAGCCACCACGTTTGTACTTCAAGCCATATGAAACTGTTCCGCGTAGATATCTCATTATCTGTTTCATAACTTCACCATGTGACTTGCGAGGACTTTGCATATATCTACTTGTTATCCCTACTGCAAACGCTAGATCAGGACGTGTATGCAACAAGTATCTCAAACAACCAACATTCCTTCGATATCGAGTTGGTTCTATCTCTGCTTCTTCGAGAGCTTTGGAAACCTGCAGTCCGAATTCCATTGGAATCAAAGTCGAGTTACAGCTCTCTAAACCTGCTTCCTTTAAGATTCTTCTTGCATAACCCTCTTGTTTGATAGTGATCCCATCTTCTTCCTGACTCACTTCAATGCCTAGGTAGTAAGTTAGCTTACCGAGATCAGTCATTTCAAATTTTGCAGACATACCTTCCTTGAACTCTTTTATTGCTTTAAGATTGTTGCCTGTCACGAGTAGATCATCCACATAGACAGCAACTAGAAGCAGATTACCATCCTTTGATTTTCGATAAACAGAAGTCTCCTTAACACACCTCTTGAAACCCATCTCTTTCAAAATTTGATCCAATTTTGTGTTCCAGGCTCGTGGAGCTTGTCTTAAGCCGTACAAGGCTTTAGATAACTTGTAAACCTTGTGTTCCTCCCCTTTGATCTCGAATCCTTCTGGCTGATCAACGTACACTTCTTCTTTTAGCTCATCATGTAAAAATGCAGTTTTTACATCTAAGTGATGTATCTCCCATCCATCTGATGCAGCCAAGGCAATTAGGAGTCGTATATTCTCTATATGAGCTACTGGTGCGAAAGCTTCTCTAAAGTCAATCCCACTTTCTTGAACATAGCCTTTTGCAACTAATCTTGCCTTGTGCTTACTAATAGAGCCGTCTGCATTTCTTTTGATTTTAAAAACCCACTTGAGTCCTATCACCTTCACGTTTCTTGGTTTGTCAACGAGAGTCCACGTCTTGTTTTTATTAATCGAATCAATCTCTTCTTTGCAAGCAATCCTCCAAACTGTTTTGCCTTTAGCTTCCTTGTAAGAACATGGCTCATCGTTGATCAGGAACAGGAGTATTTCACTTTCAATCGTCGACAAAAGCACATAGTCCTCTAAATGCTTCGGTTTTTTGGTTTGACGAGATGTTCTTCGTAGAGGCTGTTGCTGTTCCTATTGTTGCGAGTTCTGAGTAACAATTATTTCATTGTCACTGTTGTTTTCTTGCGATGATACACTCTCTGTTTCATCTTCTTCATGATTATCAAAATCATTATTTGTGACAACAGGTCCTTCTCCAGCATCCTCCACCTCTCCCCATCGCATGTGAAACATTCCTGGCTCCCTATCCGTCTCTGCAACTGACGTATTCCAAGGCCATTTAGATTTCTCGTTAAAAACTACATCTCTGCTTACCACTACCCTTCTAGTAGATGGATTAAACAGCCTATAAGCCTTTGAACCTGGCTCAATTCCAAGGTGAACTAGTGACTGTGATCGATCATCAAGTTTTCTAAGAAGTGCACCATCAATCTTCGCATAAGCCATACATCCGAACACTCTTAGATGATCTACGTTAGGCTTCCTTCCTCGCAAGCTTTCATACGGAGTGATGTTATTTAGAGCTTTGGTTGGTACTCTGTTTATCAGGTATGTAGCATGGCGAACACCCTCTCCCCAAAGGTAATTCGGAATCTCCATTGCTTTGAGTAAGCTCCTAGTCATCTCCATTAACGTTCTATTCCTCCTTTCTACCACACCGTTTTGTTGGGGGGTGTAAGGTGCAGTCAAATTTCTCTTTATCCCAGCAGATATGCAAAAATCATTAAACTCTTTTGAAGTAAATCTCCCCCTCTATCTGTTCTAAGAGTTTTAATGGCTCTCCCAAGGTCCTTTTCTACAACACTTTTGAATCCCTTGAAGCTTCCAAAAGCTTCACTTTTTTCCTTGATCAAGATTGACCACATATATCTTGAAAAATCATCAATGATAACAAAAACATATCTGTTATTTGCTAATGTTGCAGGCGATATAGGACCGCAAAGATCCGCATGAAGCAGTTCCAGAGGTTGTGAGGCTCTGAATAAGGCAGCTTTGGGAAACACTTGGCGGGTCTGCTTACCAACTAAGCATGATTCACAAAGCATCTTCTCTTCTCTAACCTCTATTAAACCGTAAACCATCTTTTGCAGGAGCATAGCTTTGATGGTTTTAAAGCTAATATGCCCCAGTTGAGCATGCCACTTCCACGTATTATCTTCAAGTCGAGTGAGTAATGATGTTGGTCTACCAATTTTGAGATTTACCTTGTATAACCTATTCGTGACTCGCATTACCTTCACAAGAAGCCTCTCACTTGGATCGTGAACTGTAAGGTAATTGTGTCTCATCTGAACATCACACCCTATCTATGTTGCTTGTCCTAAGCTGAGGATGTTGCTCTTCAAATCAGGGATAAAGTAGATATCAGTCACAAGAACTTGCTCACCATTCTTGCTTTCAAATAAGATTGATCCTTTGCCTTCTATTTCCACACATGATCCATCCCCAAACTTTACTTTACCTTTAATTTTCTTATTGAGTTCTGCAAAATAAGTCTCATGTCCAGTCATGTGGTTAGACGCTCCATTGTCTAATTACCACATACCCTCTTCTTTACTGTAGTTTTTCGGGATGAGCTTATCTTCATTGAGAAACACAACCTCGTGTAAATACAAAGTCTGATCAGCTTTCTCTATCTCCTCTGTTTCAACCTTATTCGCTTCTTGCATCTTCTGTAGTTTTTCGGGACAAGAAGAAGCATAGTGACCAACCTTGTCACATATAAAACATGTTATCGTTTTCTCCTTTTTCTCCTGGGTTTGGTTCTGATTTGTGTGGTAATCAGTTCGATCTTGACTGTTATACCTTCCTCTGCCTCGTCCTCTGCCGCGTCCTCTGTACCCTCTGCCTCCACGGTCACGGCCTCTGCCTCGATAGTTATTAAAGCTTTGAGGGTAGCTAGACTGAGTTTGTTGATCGGATTCTGCAAACAACAGCTTTCCTTGTGTTTCTTCTTGTTTATCTTCTCCTTGTACCCTCTCCTCAAAAGCTTTAAGTCTTCCAACTATCTCTTGAAGGCTTGTAGTATTGAGGTTCAATACTTATTCTAGAGAGGCAACAAGATGAATAAACTTATTTCTTGGCACAGTGTTAAGAATTTTCTTCACCATCCTAGGCTCATCGATTACTTGTCCGAGTGACGTCGCTTGTGTTGCGATTTCCATTAGTTTCCCAGCAAAACTATCAACCTTCTCTGAATCACTCATCCGTAGTTTTTCAAAATCAGACATTAAAGTATGTAATCTAGCTTCCTTAACACGGTCAGCTCCCATGTTTCTCGATTTAATTGATTCCCAAATAGCTTTTGGCGAATCAAGGTCTCCAACTTGCAGTATAAGAGATTCAGGAATTGATTGAAACAACAAGGCTATTGCAACATCATTCTTATCTGCATCTGTAGAACCTGGTTCAATGGTTTCCCAAACCTTTTGAATCCGTAGTATAACCTTCATCTTCATTGACCAAACTGTGTAGTTTGAAGATGTGAGTTGCGGACATTGAATCGAGACAGATTTTTCAACATCCTTTTGTCGTGTATTAGTAGCCAGCTCGCTCATGTTGAATCAATGATCCGGTCCTTTGGATTTGATTCACACCTCGCTCTGATACCAAATAAAAGATTTAAGAACAGAACTTTATAAAAGAATCACTCTCTTTTATTATTATGTTTAGAAAACCTCCTCTCAAAACTAAACACTTAGAAGCTCTCTCTTAATCTCATGGCTTATGTCACAAGTCAACATAGCCTTTTTATATCAAAACACAAATCCTAATCCTATTAGGAAAACACCAATATTTAGATTACTCCTAACCTAAATATTATTTAAGCTTATCTTCTCTCTTATTCTTAACAGTCCTTTGTAAGAATAATTTGGACCTTAAGGTTCAAAGCTTATCCAACACTAGTGTATTTATGTGGTGTCTTCTATGAAGCAATGAGACTTCACCCTCCGGTTCCATTCCAGCGCTTGTCTCCCATAAAACCAGATGTGCTTCCATGTAGACATAGAGTCGCCCCAAAGTTTACAAGAATCTCATAAAATCACATTTTGGTATAATATTTTTTTCTTTTGTATATATTAAAATCACCTAAACTTTACTAGAATGAGTAGAAACTCATATAATCACATTTTATTTTCTTTTTTAAAGAATAGAAAACTCTAAAACACAATCAAATCTTCTAAAAACTAACTTAAATCTTTCAATAAATTTAAAATATTAAAATTTTATCAAATCCTTAAAATATCAAATTCAATATCTCTTTTTAATTAGGGTATCAAACTTGAAGACAAATTTGCACATAAAATCTTTAGAAAAATAAATAAATAAAAATGAAGATACAAAGTGATCCAAAGAGATAAGAATAACATGAAACGTTTTAAAACGGCAAAAAAAAAACCCATGTCTCGGTGTATATAACGACGAAATTGACTTCAAAATTTTCTTTCTTTAGTCATCTTTTTTGTTAATTTCGTTTCAATCATTACACAAAAAAAAGTATGGAACTTCAAGTCCGTCTTCTCCCCACAATCTTCTTCTTCTTCTTCTTCTTGACAATTCTACAACACTCTTCTTCTGCTCGGATTCTTACAGTCTCCAAGCCTGATAGACATGACTACGCCGCTAGTGCTCGTTGGCTCGTCTCTCAGAACATCTGGGGTGTTCTCAGGTAACTTTTCAAGTTTCTCAAGTTCTTAGGATGAAACAAGTATTGTGGCCTATTAAAAAGCAGTTTTAGGACTTATTTTAGCAGATTGAATCCAATTCTTGATAATAGATTGAATCTTTTTTGAAAATGAAATTGATAAATGGGATATATTTTACATAAAGTTTGTAGCTTTTTTTACAAGATTGAATCCGATCTTTGATGATTTATATGGATGAACGCTGTTGGGTTCTTGAGATTGGCTATGGATTTGGTTCATCAAGCTTTGATCTTTTTGAAATTGAGATTTGATACAAAGTCAAGTACTTCAGTTATCAATTGTTGGGTGTTTTGAGGTTTGGTATAGTTTTACTTCATCAAGATTGATTCTTTGGAAACCTTATTAGTATAAGAGATTGTTGGAAGAGTTTGTGTTGATGAATCATTAAGGTATTGTGAGTATAACAATGGTGGATTTACTAATTCTTTTTTCGGTTATTGTATTACTCTTGCAGCACACTATCCATTGATCATGAAGGCGCTCCCTTCGGGTAATCTTTTTTTTTTTTCATGAATTTAAATCACAATGTCTTTTTTTTCGGTGTTTGTGGTTTTACACTTCAAAAGACATATGGGAGCTTGACATTATTGAAATCTTGGTCTCTGTTTTGCAGGAATGTTGTATCATTTAGTGATGGATTACCCGAGAAAGGCAGCGGTATACCTTACTTTTACTTAACAACGCTTGATCCAACTGCAAGAAACGCACTAAAAGACCAGAGAGCTTCACTTGCGATCAGTGAATCTCCCGTTGGAACTTGTAAAAGTGATCCAATGAATCCTACTTGCTCTAAACTAACCCTTACCGGAAAGGTACAGTACCTGTACATGACAGCAAAGAAATCGAGTTTTCTTACCAACATGATATGGTGTTTTTAACATATGGTTTGGTCTTTATCTTGTAATGTCTCAGTTGCTGCTATTGGATGGAGGATCTGAGGAAGCACAAGTAGCCAAAAAAGCTTTATTCACAAAGCATCCAGAGATGATTGGTAATCAAATGTTTCTCTCAACTCTAAAGATACAGAGTCAATGATGATTGTATGATTGTGTGATGGTCCGTTATATCTGTTTTTTGTTTTTTGCAGATTGGCCTGTGGATCATGATTTCCACTTCTTCAAACTCGAGATCACCAATATATTTCTAATCAATTGGTTTGGTGGAGCTAAACCTATCACTGTAGATGAATACCTTCACGCCAAGTCGTAAGTACAATGCGTGAACCCCTTTATAAAAAAAACATCGGTAATCTCTGAGAAACCGAACCGAAACAATGAAAATTTCGAGTTTTTACTATGTTTGTTTCGCAGTTGATCTCATAGCTCTTTTTAACTGTTTTCAGGATCAAAGTCGCTTCCTTATTACAATGAAACTCACCGGAATAAAGCAAACGGTGAAGCAAGAAAACTTATATATTGGCAACACAACAATAAATTTATATTTGTAACTGTTTCTTTGGTTACAATAGATGTCAAAATCTCTGTAAATTACTTCATACCAAGTTCAAGTTCAAAGGTATCCAATTATTTCGCTATGGAAAATTTGGTTACATTCAGTAATTCATGTTGATAAAAAAAGTCTGATGGTAGATAACACTCGAGAAAATGTTAAACCGATGCTCGAATTCCGGTAATTTCCGGGTTGAGGATAAACACGTCAATGATCAGTTTATGCAATTGGACCAAATTAATTAATATTGAACCAAATTTGGAGTGAAACTCGAACCAAATCAGAATTTTTATGGCAACTGAACCGAACTAAAAATTCATCAACTGGAAACTGAGTCAAAATCTCAAAAGTCCCTAACAAAATTCTGACAATTTCAAAACTCTCTTTTTTAAAACTGTTTTCTTTTTTCAATTATTTTTAATTCCCGAAACTGCTATTTACTTATGATACTCTAGAAAAAACAAAACAATTACATTGAAAACCTGGGTTTAGTCCATCCACTCAAGATCTATTGGATTTAATCCAAAATATATATAAAAAATATATTTCAAACAAAAACAAAAATATAAAATTAAACTAAATAAATTTTTTAATTACATTGTCTTCTTCTTTTTCTCAAACTCTTTTCACTTTCTTCGATTTCAACGGTAGCTGCGATGAACAACGACAGCGGGTGATCTTTGGAACCAACCTGGAAAGAAGAAACGATGGCTCCATTCTTTCTCTTTCATAACTCGATCCAATCCCTAAAAATAAATCAAGAAAATTTTGAAATTAAAACTGCAATCTCAAAATCGATTTTGTGAAACTTGAGCAAATAGGTATTTTGTTAAGGTGTTCAATTGATAAGGAAGATGGGTCTAAAATACAAGTTTTGGAATTATAATTTGTGAATTCTGGGTTTATGTTTGTATTTCAATTTCTGGGTAAAACTAGTATAACTAAGTAAAACTAGTATAACTAGTTAAAACTAGTGTGATCTTGAAATATTAGTAAAACTAGATAAAACAAGTAAGATAAAATGGTTTCAGCAGCGTTCACACCGAATGACTCAACGACGATGAACAGAGCAAATATACGTTGAACAAATCAACGGCGAGTGATCTCTGTAACCAATTTCTGGAAGAAGAAACGGCAGTGATGAACAACTCAACAATAAGAAGAAAATCCAGAATGACGGCGGCGATGAACCAACTCGGGAAGAAGTACAAGCCAACCGTGAGTGGCTCCATCGACTCAATGATAAGTAGTTGGATTTGGTTGAACAAGTAGAACTAAATAAAACTCATTCGTTTTGGTTACAAAGAGATTCATGATTTGTTTGTTCTGCATCTTATTCAGAATTGAATTTCTGGGTTTTAAGTAATACTAGTATATATAGGTATAACTAGTATGTATTTTTATGTAGATAAAACTAGATAAAACTAGTCGTATTTTATATGTAATTAACCGTTTGTTGCAGATACAAAAAAAATAAAACCACATGTGCAGCTGAAAGAAAAAGTTAAAAAAAAATCTGAATTGTACTGCCACGTGTGCAATATGTGTGTTCACACTTAGTGTTCACACATAGTTATACCAAATATAATAGTTTTACCAAAATTGCAAATAGTTCTACTTTTGGGGTTTTTTTCCATTTAATTAGTTTTACTTACTCTTAAAATTATATATTTTAGTTTTACAGTTGATTAAAGTCTATTAACATATAATTATGAGTTTTTATGCATTCATATGTTTAAAACCTACAATTCTATAACTTTGTCATCTTAACTTGGTTATTATTTACAAAGTGACATTAAAAGTATAAAGAAACATTTGTTTAGGTTCTTACATAACAACCCAAAATTCATATATTTTTAAAAATTTCATTCTTAGTAAACACTTAAACATTACTTTTGACGTTTACTAGTACACACATTATTATGTTATCTTTAAAATCATTTTATGGATGTTCAATTCAGTTTTACCAGTTTTATCTGTTTTATTTTTGTTATAGCTGTTTTACTTTGTTATGACAGAGCAAATATACACATCAAGAGAAAGAAAAATCAAACATTACTAGATTTTAAAAATAAGTTTTACGATAGTTGTGACATAACCAAGAAAATAGTAGTGCAAACCAAAAGATCAAACATGAATCAAACAATGGTGTTAAGTGCAATTTCATCATCCTTTGAATGTTGCTCAACTGTGACTTTCAACAAACCCAAGCTTCCTGTATATCCTTGTTTTTAATATCAACAAAGTTATATTCATCACATGTGTCTTGAACATTATACTATATATGCGACATTCACAATTAAAATGTATGTTGACGTTCTCTCCCACTGTATCCTGCCAAAAAAATTCTAAAAAAACTCAATTAGTAATACTACTAGTTTTACTGGTTGTACTACATTAATATGTATTACGAGTTTTACTAGTTATACTACATTTACTAATATTACTAGTTTTATCAATTTTACCCAGTCGCGATAACTGAAAATTGAATGGTTTGGGGTTCTAATCTCTACAATTCACAACGATTCAACAGTGAAATTCATTTCTTATCAACTAAATAGCTCAATCGACCCATAACCCATGGTAAAATACCCAATTTGCTAAACATCTCAAGCAAAATCTGAACTAAATTTCCAAAATTCAAAATCTAACCCTGTTCATCAAGAATTTTATTTTTATTTTGAAGAATGCACTTGTATTTTGAAGGAAAGCTTTATATAACTCGAAAAAGGTGAAGAAACGGTGGCAATGGAAATTGTGATGAAAAATCGCCGGCGGTGGAGAGCTCCGGCAAAAACGACGGCGATTGAGGAAGAGAAGAAATCGATACTGAATTTTTTTTGGTTTTTATTTTTGTTTTAAAAATAAAAATAAAATAAAAGAATTGAGAAAGGAATGAAGAGCATTTTGGTCTCAACATATTTCATTAAATGAGAGAAGGGTATGGAGGGAGATCAGAGATTTGTAAAAAATTTATAAAGACTTTTGAGATGAATTCTCAACCAAAACTCTGGTTTTTTTTTCCATTAACAATCCAATAAACCAAATTCATCGAAAATTTGTAATTCCACTTAAATTTATTTAAACCGAATTTAACCGAAACTTTAAAAATAGAAAGAAATCAAGCATCAATCGGTTTGATGATCAAGTTACGGTTATTTCCGGTTTGAGGATAAGCTTTTAGTATCATTTTTTTTTTTTTTTGTCTAGAGTCTCTGTGTGTGAGTGGCGAGCATTGGTTTCTGGAAATTGAACACACAAACAAAAATATCTGAAAAATTCGATCTTAAGCTGATAGATACAAATCCCCAAATTCAAGAACACAAAGACACGAAAACTTCTTCGATCTTCGAATACCCCAAGTAAAGAAAATAAAAGCTCCATGAATCTTCAAGCCGCTTCTTGTAGTTTCGGATTCGTTTCGAGTCCACTTGGCGTCACTCCCGGAACTTCGTTTCGTCGCTTCGTAATCCGAGCCAAATGTTAGTTTTGTGTGTTTTCAATCCCTAAATCTTTGTTTCTCTTTTCGTGATTGAGATTGAATTCTGGGGGGATTCAATCAATTGCTTTTGCTTTTTTTGCAGCGGAACCTTCGGAGAAATCTGTAGAGATCATGAGAAAATTCTCGGAGCAATATGCTCGTCGCTCTGGGACTTACTTCTGTGTTGATAAAGGTGTTACTTCTGTAGTCATTAAGGTATAATAACTATTTATTTATTGGGTTTTGTATTGAATCTTGAGATTGAGGTGGTGGCTGAGTCTTTCTACTTGTAGAGACTTATTGATGCTTAACTGTGTGAGTTTCTTTTTTTTTTTGTTGGGAGCAGGGGTTAGCTGAGCATAAAGATTCGTATGGTGCACCGCTTTGTCCTTGCAGGTGAATCTTTGCTTCTAATTTGGAATGTTTGTAATGAAACTGTGTTATGGATTACAAAAGACTGATACTTTGTTCTTGTGTTGATGCAGACACTATGATGATAAAGCTGCTGAGGTTGGACAGGGCTTTTGGAATTGTCCTTGTGTTCCAATGAGAGAGAGGTATGAACTATCTTCATCTTGGCTGTGTATTAGGCATTGTGTTTTTGTGTGTCTCTGTCCTGTTATCTACTTAGAACTAAGCATATAAAATTCTTGGGAAGCATCGATTGGTTATATGTTTAAAGGTATAGATTTGACTCAAACTTCGTTGTGGTTGTTAGAGGGTTAGTATTTAACAGAAGGCTCTTTATTAGCAAATGGAAGTTACACTTATCATAGAGGTTACTGATGCTCTTTATTAGCAAATGTAGTTTGCAACAGTTTCCAAACCAATTAAAAGAAAACTTGTGCTCTCTTGTAAACTCTTGGCCTAGGTGGCCCTTTTTATCCAAATTTTGGTACACCACAATTTAAGTTCCTTAGTATTTTTATAGGGCTTATTTCAGGAAGCAAAGCTGATTAGTATTTGTATCCGGTATCGGTTATTTCTGATAATACTTGTGTTTTACATCTTGAATCTCATTTGGTTCATCAGGAAGGAGTGCCATTGTATGCTTTTCTTAACTCCTGATAATGATTTCGCCGGAAAGGATCAGGTGAAGTTTCAGATCAATATACTTTTTTTTTTTTTTTTTTTTACCAA
>NC_025699.1:18726101-18728657 GCF_000633955.1 Camelina sativa
TTTTTTTTTTTTTTTTTGTTACCAAGAACGGTGGTTTCGTTAAACTTGGGAGATCTAATTCTTTTCTCTTCTTGGTTTTGTACAGACGATTACGTCAGAGGAAATAAAAGAGACAACAGCTAACATGTGATAAGTGGTTCTTGTGTTCGTCACCTCTGTTCTTTTAGGTCAAGTGAGATATATATATCTCACTTCAAATGCAGTCTGTACATCGATACCCCAGAGCATCTTCTTCGTTCTTGTGTACAACAACTATTTCACTCTCAGATACATACTTCTGTATGGATCTTTTGTTTGCAAAACTATTAAAAGCAATATAAAAGGATCTAACTTTACACTAAGTCTTCATTAGGTTATGTTTTTGGCTTAAGCGATGTGAAAACATCCTTAACCAATCCACAAGAAAGGAAAAAATGATAGAACATTAATAAAATCCAACATCTACCCAGACTGTATAAGAAGAGCCAATCTATATACTAAAAACTGTTTAAATCCAATCGAACATGTTCCCAAACCAATTTCTTTATTAAAACATTTGGTTCAATATGATAATATGATACTCAACGATATCATAAAGATTACACAACTTTCTCTAATCTTTTTCTTTAGTAAGCCAGATGGAATCACTAAATAAATCATAGATGCTGTTTGCTGGATTTGGCGAAGTCACAACTCCACAAGATAGCAGCGATTCAAGATTTGCACCGAATGCGCCCATGTAACCACAGCGCCCATGTAACCACAGCAATCTGAAATCTCTGCAATCTTCATTATTCAGTTCAAGATATTCAACTGTTTTGGAAGTACTATCCCATTTAACTCCAGTACGCAATGAAAACGATACCAGCTCCTCCAAGTTTAGCTTAATCCAAGGTAAAAATAAGTTTAAGAAATTAGTTTCAGTACAAAATAAATAAATAAATAAATCTCATGCACCGTATGTACTAATAACCTGGTAGTAGTAATGAGACAAAGAGACAATTTGAGTGGTAAGAGAGTTGAACAACAATATATAGTGCTTTTGGGTGTGAGACCACCATGACTTGCTAATTAATGGCGACGACATCGACATTGGTTTACCAGAGTTTCTTCTTTCACGCATCTCTGCCAATAAATAATCATCACCAAACGGAGTGTTGAACCTCACAAGATAAACTGGGATTTTTTTTAGTGTGCAACACTTATCATCGCCATTGAACCGAGGTTTTCCCCTGTATATGTATCTATGGTGGACAAACACGGTGATATGAGTTTTGATGCCTAAGCAGCGGGAATCACGCGGGGAAGGAACAGCAGACCGCCATGAGCTGCAGACGGATTGGAAGAGGACAATCTCGAAAGATGTCTCTAGACGACCAACAATTAGTATTAGTATGTCTCTCGGAAGCACCGACCAATCTGCCATGGTTAGATTCGATGGGAGCTCGAGAGCAATACTTGAAGAGGTAAGGAAATTGAAAATGAAGACATAGGAAAAAGAAAGTAGAATTTCACATTAAATATTAGAAACTAAAACTATATATAGGAGATTTTTTTATGAAATAAAGAAAGATATCTTACTATATAAAGCCAAAGAAAATGAAGAAACATATCATGGTAAAAAAATTTGTAGTTAATTTATCTTTAATGATTACTAGGTGCTTCTCCACGCAACACGTGGGTTGTGGTGTAGTTGGCACTTTCTTGTTTTTTTTTTTGGTTTTTTGGTTTTCTCTTTTGTATTATTTCGTTTTAATTAGGCATATACGGGCTTTACCGTCACTTTTATTTATACACTATATGTTTATACCATTTCGTTCAGATGTGTATAATTGTGGCGTTTACTTTTTATGAATTATGAAGATGTTGTTTCTTGCTTTTGAGGATCCAATCTTATCATTGACTGATATTGTTTCCAATACATTTATTGTATTATAGATTTTCTAATTAACTGCTTATGTAAACCCTTCATACGTTGATGTTGCAATAATAAGTTATTTTTTAAAAATATCTTCCGTGTAAGTGATTATGTTTGTATGCCCATGTTTTGGTTTAATATCAATAAGATCGTTTCTGTTTTTCTTTAGTTGGCTTTGAAACCAATATTGAGTTAAGCAAATAATGGGTCGAATTATGGTGTTAATAAGTAATATAAATTCTTATATATATATTGTATATATGTGACTATAAATTTAGCTAACTAAAAAATTATATAATATTTAAATACAATCTTGAACATATATATATATATTTTTTATTTGTGGGATGAATGTATGAAATTATTGGATAGAAGTTATTTTTGAGTTAAATGACCTTTAATGTCTTTAAAGTGAGTTAAATATTAATAAATTTTTATATGTGTCTTGACTTTTTTTAAAAGGAATACCAAGTGTTTCCTTCCAAATTTGAAGTGATATAGTATTTTACTTTTCTTATATGATTTTATGAATTTCAATGTAAAAGTTTTTCAAAATAATAAGTACACTCACTGATTGAATTATAAAATTTGGAGAAATGTTTATTTCGTTTAATCATCTGCTCTTTTAAATAAATTAAATAAGTATGTTGTTATTCCTA
>NC_025699.1:18730978-18760060 GCF_000633955.1 Camelina sativa
AAACCTTTTAAAGCATTTACAAGTTTTTTAAAAGCAATTACAAGGTTTTTAAAAGCGTTTACAATGTGTTTAAAAATCTTTTTTAAAAGCGTTTACAAGGTTTTTAAAAGGTATAAATTTCAATTTTTTGGCGGGAAAATTTTTCGATTTTGGCGGGGAAATTTTTATTTTGGCGGGGAAAAATAATTTTTTCCGGAAAAATTTTCGATTTTAGCGGGAAAAAAAATTTTGGCGGGAAATTTTTTTGGCGGGAAAATTTTTCGATTTTGGCGGGGAAATTTTTTTTTGGCGGGAAAAAATAAATTTTTCGGGAAAAATTTTCGATTTTAGCGGGAAAAAAATTTTGGCGGGAAATTTTTTTGGCGGGAAAATATTTTCGATTTTGATGACTGTACATTCTTGCTGTCACTCAAAAAGGGTAATTTGGTCATTTTGTATATAAAGAGGGGTAGTTTTAAAAATGGTCAACATGAAGAGGTATTTTTAAAAAGATATGTGGAAAAAGGGGCATTTTTGAGAATGTATTTGACATATATATTGTTGGAGGATCTAAAAATCCATAACCTTAACGATAAATTTTAATTGTTATAGATGTCAAATCATAGAGGATTGTATTTATGTTAATTGATTATATCCATCTTGTTGGGGCAGCTAGCGGTGGGCTAGTGGGGTCCGCGGGACGGGTTGTCACATAAAAATCAATTTTTATATGACAACCTGTCCTGCGGACCCCACTAGCCCACCGCTAGCCGCCCCAACGGACCCCAAGCTGGCCCTGCAGGGCATCGATCCTAACCCCTCACTGGGCAAATGGAACTATTCATCCAAATCTACAGTAGGTTATTGGTGCACCAGGCGTCCCTCGAACCCTGGTCCCCACCCTTTAACAACCTTCCCACAGGACAAGCTGTCACCAATTGATCTGCAGGTCAATTGGTGACAACTTGTCTGTGGGAAGGTTGTTAAAGGGTGAGGGACCAGGGTTCGAGGAACGCCTGATGCACCAATAACCTACTGGTGGATTATGTGAGTTAGTCCACAGTGATGGGTTAGGATCGATGCCCTGCAGGGTCAGCCTATGGGGACAACTAGCAGTGAGGCTAGTGGGGTCTGCGGGACGGGTTGTCACATAAAAATCGATGCAATGCAGGGCCAGCTTGGAGTCTGTTGGACGGCTAGCGGTGGGCTAGCAGGGTCCACAGTGAGGCTAGTGGGGTCCGCGGGACGGGTTGTCACAAAGCCAAATTTGGAGTAACTAATTAAATTGTAGTTTGAGGGATTTTTTTTTTCAATCTTTCTGTCCAGAGTCCAGTTCCCAAAATTTCACTATATATAAAAATACAAGCCAGTTCTTGAAAAGTGTCAGCAATTAATGGATGTCATTCTTAAAAATGAGTTTGGCATAAACCTATTTATGGAGTGTAAGATCTTGTAAGTTGTAACAAACATCTCATTTACCAAGACTATTTAAAAGGGTCAACCTGATCAAAAACAATGAGATCCGCGTTCGTCACCACTGTTTTAGTACGGGCGCGCAATCTTGCATCTGGGGCTGAAAGTTTTGGTCTTATTGTGTCATCTATCAACGAAACCTTTGGTGTCGATGCTTGGGCCGCTTAAAGAGGTGATTAGACGAAAGATGCCTAACCTTTATCATGATTCTGCACAAGCCAAAAGATTATTTTAACATGGTTGGGATGGTTCACATGACAAGCAACGCTACTAGTATAAGTCTTGTTAAATCTAAAAGAAACAAACCAAACATATGTGTTTTTAAAATAGTACTAGGTATCAACCCGCACTATGTGCAGAATAAATCGATTTAAATAAAATATTATGAGTAAACTTTTATTTGAGATTTAAGATTCGTTTGTATAAAACAAAATATATAAGTAAAGTTTTTTCGTTTATTCAAATTTGCGTTTATTTTCTGTAAAATATGTTTCACTCGTGAAATATTTGAACTTGGAAAAGAATTTTGAGGTAGTATAGAAAGTTTTGATGTCTTTTTGTATTTCTAAAAATCAAATTTACATATTTTATGTTTCACATTATTATCTATATCATTATACCATTAAATAGATAAAGCAATATTTTTAAACTAATTGATTTAATTTAAAATAATCCTAAGTTTAAAAATGCAATGAGAAAAACGATAAAAGTGATAAATAAATGAATAGTTTTTTTTTTCTTGTTTGTGAAATGTAATTTACTTTTAATAAGTAAATAGGTTATGTAAATGATAATTAAATATATTTTCGGATTTAATAGTTGATTAAATCTTTCACATTTAAAAACTAATAGAAACAAATATTGGCTCATAATATTTCAGTGGCATATTTATGTAAATAACAATAAAAAGTAAGAACATTTATTAAAAAAAGGTACAGAAACGACACGTCAGCTTTTTTTGTGAGAGTGCTTCTCTTTTAATATATAGCGGATATTTTTTTAAAAAGATACGATTTTACTAATTTAATAGCCATAAATATTTTTTCCTATTTCTTCTTCTTCTATTAGTCGAAAATTGATATTTATGAAATTGTAATATTAAGAAACCACATTGGAATAGGATTAGCGTTAATTCGAAACGGAACATCTTTCTTTTGTCTAAATATAAATATACAAGAGTGGGCTAAGGTTGAAAATAAAATAAAAACCTAAATTATGTGTGAAACAATGACGATGATCTTTGATCTTCCCCTGGATTTGGTTGAAGAGATACTCTCTAGGGTTCCAATAACTTGTCTAGGAGCAGTGAGATGCACATGCAAAAGATGGAACACTTTATCCAAAGATCGGATTATATGTAACGCACAAGCAAGGCATCAGTTTTTGGGGTTCATGGTGAAGGACTTGATGCTTTGTTCAGTGAGATTCAATCTCCATGGAATCATTAAAGAAGATGGTGAAGAGTTCGTTGATCCATCTATAGAGGAGTTAGATTGTTCACCTAATCAAGTTGGGATACGTGAAGTTTTTCACTACAATGACTTATTGTTATGCGTCACATTGGACAGTGTTGGATATGGGCTTTGCCCCCAACATTTACAGAAGCCCAAATAGAAGACCTTAGGAAGTTTTGGGCCTGAAGTCTTGGATTTAGCCCAAAAGATCGCAGGGGCAAAATCGTCATTTTACAGAGAGAGAGAAGAAACCCTAGGTCAATGGCCCACTATAAAAACCTGATGTCATTGTCACGTCAAGGGATCCACTTTTTGGGCAATTAGAGAGAGAAGAGCTATTATTTTCGTATTAACTGCGCTTAGCTCTTTAATTGTCATTTCCTGTATATCCTTCCTCAAAGTCTACGTTAATAAGAGGACCAGTTCCGATTTATTCCCATTAAGATTGGTATTATTTATATTGTCGATTTCCTACATCAACAGACAAGACTAGCCTTGTGGTTTGGAACCCGTATTTAAACCAAGCCAGGTGGACATCCAAGAAATGCTTACCACATATTAGATAGATATGCTCTCGGATGCAACAACAATTTGAACCGTAACCACAAAATCGTGAGGTATTTATGTGACTACGACGACCTTACTGGTGAGCAATCAATGGTTGAATGTGAAATCTATGGTCTTAACTCTAATTCATGGAGAGTTATAGATGTGTCTCCTGAACGAGATATATTGTTGCATGAACGTGCCAAAGCATCTTTGAAAGGAAGCACTTACTTTTTTGTGAAGGTAGGAAGAAGATTGGAAGATAATCCCTATGGCTCCTTGGTCTGTTTTGATTTCACAACAGAGAGCTTTGGACAGTTTCTTCATCTACCGTTTCATCAATATTACCATGATATTAAATCTCTCTCTTCTTTAAAAGAAGAAAAACTTGCGGCGTTAATTCAGTTCGATTGTGAAACATCTGAGGTGGAGATTTGGGTTACAGATAAGATTGAGCCCAATTCAGTGGTGTGGAGAAAGTTCTTAAAGATTGATTTGGAACCATTAAGGGTTTTTCGTTACCTCATGATCTTCTAGTTGCCAGTTTCTTCATTGAGGAAGTAAAGAAACTCGCCGTGGTTTTCGATGTAAATGAATGTAGAAAAACCAAGAAACTCGCCGTGGTTTTCGATTTAAAGGAGTGTATAAAAACCAAGAAAAACTACAACAGAGCTTTCATCATTGGAGAGAATCAATACTTGAAAGTAGTGGATTTGGGAGAACCCATGCACTACTTAGAATCTGCAAAGACCCCCAGAGAATGTCAATTGTTTTGTCCACATGTGTGCTCAAGCTCTTATGTGCCAAGTCTTGTGAAAATCAACCAAACTACTTGGGACAAAAGGAAGAGAAGAAGAGAAAACGAATGAACAAGCTCTAAATTCAACATGTAGGTGTGCAGAAGGGAATGAAGGTTTTACCAGAACAAAGGAGAAAAAAAGAAATTGTTTTTTTTTTTTTTTATCATATAGTCATATTTAAATGATCTGTCATGTTGGGATAAATTACATCAGGAGGCCGAATTAAATTGTTAAAAAAAAAATCTACCATTTCTCAATCCTATGTTTAAAAGTTTTCAGAGGTTTATTACAGTTTTCATATTGAACGGAATCAATAGTTTTGAATATTCTTTATACTACAAAGCACAAGTCACTCCACCAATAAAATTAAAATAAAATAATATAATTTTGGTGTATAGCACCGACTATAATACTAGTATTTTAATATTTCAAAAGAATAGTCTTGATTATCGGTTTTATGGCTTATTAGCGACCGAATTGATATTTTTGTGCTTTATATTCTCTCGATGATCTAATTCTTTCGTTAAAGGAGGGTTTGTGCCTTAACATCAACATGTTATAAAGGTCACAAGCTCAAGGAATACAGTAGAACCTCTATAAATTAATAAGGTCGGGACCATGAAATTTTATTAATTTAAAGAGGTTTTAATTTATCGATAAATTAATAATTATTAATTTATCGATAAATTAATAAAATATTAATTTATGAAGAGATTTTTAATTTTCATAATTTTGAAAATTATGTATTATAAAATAAGATACTTTTGTTATCATTCATATTTTTAAAAAAATTTCTTAATTTATTATCTTGTCTATTGTAATTGCTAAGTTTAGAGTTTAGGTAAAAATGATAGATGTTAGAAGTTTAGAGTTTAGAAGAAATTTCTATTAGTATCATTCATGGTAATGATGAAGTTGAATAAGATATTGTGGTAATTTTAAAACCAGTTACATATAAAGAAGCAATTATCTCATTTAGAACTTTTCTTAATTTTTGGATGTGATTTGAGAATACGACAATGAAAGATATTAGAGATGAGCTCCAATAAGAATGTAAATTCAAGAATATGCAAACAACAATAGAGTCATATTTCAGTATTTCACTAGATTTTCTTAGATATATATATATATATATATATATATTAATATTATTTGATTATTAATTTATGATATTGATGGAACTATATTTTTACATAGGATTTCCAAAAAAAAATATTATCTTATTAATTTATCGAAATGTGTCATTTTTTACACCGGCCCAACTCGGAACCGGAAGAATTTATTAATTTATAGCGAGTATTAATTTAAAGAGTATTAATTTATAGAGGTTCTACTGTATGTAATCATAGTTAACTTTTCGAAAAAGGTATGTTCGAAGTATCTATGTAAATATATAGACTATAGTTCCATTTATAACATAAATTAATAATTATGTAAATTTAATTATATATAAAAGATAACATATGTTTAGAGTTTTTTTTTTTAAATGAATTTATGTTAGAATCCATTACCAATTTTTTTTCGTAAAAAATGTTATGGTCTGTTTTAAAACTATCTTACTTTGTTGGAGTGGATGGAACCTTGAAACAAGCGAAGTATCTCACAAACATTGTTACCCATTGTGTGCTCTCATGCTCCAAGTTCAATGTAGTTGTAATAAAGCTTTTATTTTTTTGAATAATTCGACAAGCTTCTTTAATCAAATGTTTTTTTATTGTTTTTACCTGGATTTCTTTTGATCTTCCAAATGCGATCTTCCAAAACCTACTTATGTAGTGTAAGATCTTGTAACAGATTATATAAACCTCATATCCCAATACTATTTAAAAGGGTCAAACTGATTTTTAATAAAAAAGAAAAAAAAAAGATCATGGTTCATGAGCATCGTTCTCTACTACGGATGTGATCTTGCATCTTGTGCCAAATTCCATGCCAAACTAGGGGTTGAAATTTTGGTCTTATTGTGAATATAAGTAAGGCATTTATCAACCAAACCCTGGGGTTATTGTTGATTTAGGCATTTGTTCTAACAAAACTTTCATTTTAGGTACTTTTATCCAAGCTTTCAAAATTGGGCATTTTTTGTGATAGCAAAAAGACAACATTATCCCTAGTAAAATTGGTGGTGCTTGAAAATGATCCACTGCAGAATTAACGCACGTTCTTCATCACAACCAACATGAAAAAGAGAGACATTCAGTCTTCATAAATAACGTAAATTAGCAATTGTTTGGTTTTCATTGTCAATCCTAAATACCAAAACAAGAAGTAGAAAAAACTAATCAAAATTACATATACTTATCAACCTTTGATCTCATAAGACAACTATACAACAGCTATGAAAAAAAAGAAATAAATCAGTCCTTTAAGCTGTCGACTTCTTGGAAAAGTTTTTTGCCTTTACAACTATCTCGTCGACGCCACCAACCATGTAAAAATGATTTGTTCAGGAAGATAATTAATAACAAGCAAACCATTAAACAAACATTGTCATATAAGCTCAAATATAGCAAGAAATCATAGAGAAAGGAAGAAATTCATGGACTCGAGTATGTATACCTCGTGAGTGAAGAGTTCGGCGGCTAGTAGAAGCCAATGTACTTAACAGAACTTACAAGGGGAAGAGTATTAAGGGAACGTAAATGAGGACAACTAATGTATTGGACCGAATCAAACACACACACATGTATTAAGAAAAACTATACCCTAAGGACTATTACTGAGGGAACCCCAAGTAGCTAGTTCACCGCACTCTTATTAAGGAACACTAAACCCTAAGGAACTACAACTGAGGGAACCCAAGTAACCAGTTAACCGCAGAACACTAAACCCTAAAGAAGTATAACAGAGGGAACCCCAAGCAGCTAGTTAACCGCATTTTTATTACGGAACACTAAACCCTAAGGAACTACAACTGAGGGAACCCAAGTAGCTAGTTAACCGCAGAACACTAAACCCTAAGGAAGTATAACTGAGGGAACCCAAACACCAAATGAAACACACATATTGTAAATGACATGACTACCAATGCGAGAACAGATGTTATATCTCCATCAAAACCACTAGAAATAACAATAAAATCCACAAATAATGATTTTTAAAAGGAAGTTCCACAAAAGTATGTATCACTATAAACTGTAACCCCATAAGTTTTAAAACATATGAGTTTTAATTTTCAATATTTTTACCTAAAAGATATGGACTCCAATCTCTGTTCTCAGCAACCATACGTGACCAAACAGAGAGGATATAATCATACATCTCTCATACAATCCAATTTTGATTCCAAGATTTCTTTTTCAGAATGCATCGAAGATGATTGATCGAACTCTAGATCCTAGATCAAACCACTACAATATGATTAGAAGCCTAGCCTTGCAAACATTTCAAATTAAAATCGAAGCTCAAACTAAATTTTCACAGCAAACTATCCAGGGATACATCAATATGCTCACAAAATCAAGATCACATGTATTCTAGAGTCTAGAGATGAATAAAATACCATTGAAAGGTGCGACGGTAAGTAGGAGCAGAGTACACAGCCATGACTTCCTTCCTTTTTATCGTTCTTCTTAATTTTTTGTTGCTCTGCATCGATCTTTCTCTTCCGTCCACCCTTTTCAGCTTTAGCTTCACTACTGTTGGTAGAAATTTCTTAGAAGTTAGAACTTAAGCTGCAAAAGCAGAGTGAGGAAAGTAGAAGCAACATAAGCAGAGTGAAGAAAGTAGAAGCTGCAAATGAAAAAACTGACCTCGATTAAAAGCTAAAACACAACCGAGCAGCTAATACTCAAACTTGTATTTAAAAGTAAAGACGACAAAACCACAAAATCTTCACTATCATCGACTGAAAAAAATCATATAACTAACTCGCCAAACACAAATTATGAGAAAACTAGAGAAAGGAATAGAAAACTCTAACCTTATGAGTAAGAGCGATAATTGTTAGTCAGATTTTGGCTAGAACAAGGGGAATCGCTCTTGTTCTTATCATGTGCGATGATAGCAGAAACTATGACCACAAGCCGGAGAAAAGCATTATTAATTATCTGCATACAAATAGGACAAAGCAGGTCCTTAAATTTCAAGCAATTGAAAGATCCGTCGCTCCAATCTCATAACCTCCGTCGCCACCGCTTCCTTCGCACCTTCACCATACAAGTATTTCTTCGGGTCAGGTTCCACTGTCGTAGATAGGTGGCTTGTGGAAAGGTTGATGACCCATCATCACCATTCACCGGTAACGACCATGCCAAGCTCGAAGGAATGGTCGCGTGCAGCAAACAACAAAAATCAATTAAAACCTCGAAATTTTTGATCAGTTTCTAGAGGGTAAATTCGTCATTCTTGTGTAAAATAAATGCCTATTTTGACAATCACGGACAAAAATGCTTAAATAGACAATACCTCTCCAAAAAAATGCTTATCTCATAATTAACTCACCAAACCCTTGGTGTCGATGCTAGGGGCCATGAAGAGGTGATTAGACATAAAATGCCTACCCTTAATCATAATTCACAAGGCAAAAGAATAGTTTAACATGGACAAGCCTTATTGCTTTGTCACAATTTCTGATATCACCTTCACATGACTTGGTAATACTATTTTGCTTAATTACTTTATAATAGAGGAATGAGGGGAGGAGTGCTGTCAAGAAAATTAGTTTGGTATAAAAGGTTTTCTTGCCTGTATTTATCGGAGGCTAAAACCCTTATATACATACTCATACAATAAAACCTAAGTACTTACATATATTGCACAACTAGACTTAGACAATAGGAATATTACATATATACACTTATATCTCTCAATACCCCACCCCCCTCCCTCAAGTTGGAGTATGAAAATCACAAATACCCAACTTGCCATGAAACTCATCAAACTCCTTTCGTCCAAGTGCTTTAGTAAGAATATCAGCAAGCTGTTTTTTAGTACCAACATATTGAGGAGCAATAACACCACAGAGGATCTCATCTCAGATAAAATGACAATCAACCTCAATATGCTTCGTGCGTTCGTGAAACACCGAATTCTTACTAATATGAATAGCCGACTGATTGTCACAATGAAGTGGGATCGAATAAGAACAATCAACACCAAGAAACATAAGCAGCTCCCGTAACCATAGAAGTTCACACACCGTTTCCGCCATCGAACGATATTCAGCCTCAGCCGAAGAACACGAAACCACATCCTGTTTCCTTGTGCGCCAAGAGACTGGAGAACCACCAAGCTGAATAAACCAAGCTGTGAGCGAGCGACGACTAAGTGAGCAACCAGCAAAGTCAGAGTCACACCACGCCGTAATACGCAGATCCGTACCAGCACGTAAGAGAATGCCCTGTCCTGGATTGTTCTTCAAATAACGAACCACACGAAGAGCAGCTTCCCAATGAAGCTCATGTGGAGCATAAACTGTGAGAGCATATGAATAGCATAAGAGATAGCTGGGCGTGTCACACTGAGATAAATAAGACGGCCCACTAATCGACGATACATGAAATGATCCGGAAGAACCGCCCCACCAGCTCGCACGAGGTGATGGTCTTGTTCAAGAGGATGAGATACCGGTCTGGCACCAAGCAAACCCGAGTCACAAATGATATCAAGCGTGTACTTCCGTTGACACAATTACATGCCTTCAAAATTACGAGCCACTTCAATGCCTAAGAAGTATTTCAAAATACCAAGATCTTTCATATGAAAGCATGAACTTAAATAGGTCTTGAAACCAGCGATAATCTGTGGAGAACTACCAGTAACAATGAGATCATCAACGTACACAAGAACATGAATCCGTGTATCCGCATCCGCAAAAGTGAAAAGAGAGTAATCCTTCACACATTGTTTAAAACCATAGTCTTTCAAAGCCGTAGAGAGTTTAGCAAACCAACTCCAGGGCGCTTGACGTAGACCATATAGAGACTTATGTAGACGACAAACCTTTGTCTTATCATCAGTTTGAAACCCCGGAGGAAACCGAATATACACTTCTTCGTCTAAGTCCCCATGTAAGAACGCATTATGTACATCCATTTGATGAACCTCCCAATCACGAGAAACATCTACTTCAAGAAAGGAACGAACTGTAATCATCTTGCACATGGGTGCAAAGGTCTCGTTGTAATCCAAACCCTTTGTTTGTTTATTGCCAAGAACGACCAATCAAGCCTTATATCGTTCAAGCGTCCCGTCCGACTGATATTTCAAAGTAAAGACCCATTTACAACCCAAAGCTTTCTTCCCTAAAGGAAGAGTCTTTACAGTTCAAGTGCCCTGATCCTCAAGAGCATCAACTTCCACACGGACCGCATTCCGCCAATTTTCATCAAGAAACGCTTCAGCATATGTTTTTGGAATTACACCGGTAGTTATAGCCACAAGGAAAGCGCGATGATGCTCTGAAAACTGAGAGCAATCAACATAAGAGTCGATGGGATACCAACTGGTGTCCGTGAAATCACCATCAGACTCAACTTGTGCCATGTTAATGACGTAATCATGAAGTTTAGTGGGAACAAACTTTTGTCAACAACCTCTGCCCATGGGAATCACTTCTTCAACATTTTCTGAATCTGGAGACTCGTTAGAAGACTCAGTCGGGGATGGAGAGCACAAAACAGGAGATGGACGCGGAGAAGACTCGAGAACAGTATCCGTATGTGGCGGTACAGCCGCAGAACCTAAAACAGGCAGTGAAACCAAGTCCACACCCTGCGCAACTGGAACAACAGCCGAGGGTAGAGTATGAGAGGAACGAACATTAGGAAGTAAAGAGAAAAACTCATCACAGCAATCAGTATCCTTGTCAGGTCGAGCATTCACAAGATTAGAAGATACCAACGAAGGCTGGTCCGTACTCGTAGAAGGCATGACAGCATATGGAAACTCCGTTTCCATGAAAATGACATCACGTGAAACAGAAATCACACCACTATCAAGATTATAGACCTTCCAACCCTTTTTCCCAAACGGATAACCAAGAAAAATCGACTTATTGCTCCAAGAAGCAAACTTATCACCATCCCTGCGTTGATCATGAACGTAACATAAGCAAGCAAACACCCGAAGGTGATTCATTGGTGGTGGTCGATCATATAGCATCTAAAAGGGAGTCTTCCCATTAAGAACCGCAGTCGGTGTGCGGTTAATCAAGTAGCATGCGGTCAGTGCAGAAAAACTCCAAAATTCCACAGGAAAAGCAGCTTGGAAACGTAAAGCCCGCGCAACGTTTAGTATATGGCGATGCTTGCGCTCGACGCGACCGTTCTGTTGGGGTGTCCCAAGACAAGAAGTCTCATGAATGATTCTTTTTTCACGGAAGAAACCACTAAGAGAAAGAAACTCGGATCCATTATCACTCCGAATTGTCTTAATCTTCTTATCAAATTGTCGCTCAACAAGAGAGACAAAATCACGTAGTGTAGAAGTTGTATGTGATTTTTATGGCAACAAATAAAGCCATACGGCTCGTGAATAATCATCAACTATGGTGAGAAAAAATCTTGACCCCCAAATTGTCGTTGTCAGATAAGGACCCCAAAGATCACAGTGAACTAATTCAAAAACCGTTGATGTCTTATTAATACTCAAAGGAAAAGAATCACGTGTTTACTTAGAGCGTATACAAACGTCACAAGACTTTGAATCAAAACCACAACTACTAGTATTCTTATTAGATAACTTCAACATCTCCATTGCTTTAGATGAGGGATGTCCCAAACGTCGATGCCACCGATTATCAGTTTGCTGGTCCAAGATTTGTGTCATTGCCGCTACCTCCACTCCTCTAAAGAAATAGAATCCGTTCACAAGCTCATCGGCTCCAATCAGCATCTGTGTGATGCGGTCCTGAACAACACAAAGTCTATCAGAGATCTGAAAGATACATCCCCTATCTCTAGTGAGTTGAGAAACTGAAATAAGATGGCACTGAAGACTATCCACAAAAAACACATCCGACAATCTCAGCTTTGAACCCAAACACACAGTCCCTTTTTTAGTTGCCACATTAAAACGACCGTCCGGTAACTTGATATACACCGGGGGCATATCACAAACTTCAACAAGGAAATCAATGCTTCCCATCATGTGATTAGAAGCCCCTGTATCAATAACCCATGATTCGATAAAATACTTACCCGAGAGTCGCTCATGTGTGTCTGGCTGGCGTTCGTTAAACATCTTCTTCAAGGATTCCCATTCGTGATCACTTAAGCCAATAATTCCCGAACGATCAGCCTCCGTGATAACCGAATTAGCAACTGCAGTTGGTCTAGCAAGTACCACCTGGTTGGCATGAGCAGGTTCGACACTCTTAGATGGCATAGGCAGAGCTCCACGTCGTTCAACATGAGAGCCACTCACGCTTCCCGATTGTGTAGTCGGGAGCTTCTAGCCACTCGACCGTGGACGATCACCCCACCACCAAGGATAGCCAATCTTGCAAAAGCAATTGGCAGCAAGATGTCCGGTTCGTCCACAGCTAGTGCAAACCGCAGCTGGATCACGAAGCACACTCTGTTGACGCAAACGAACCACAGTTTGCACTGCAAAACTCGCACCTTCGTTGCGTTCTTCCAGCAACCGGTTCCCTCTCTTAGACTCTTTATCTTGAGTCACAACATGATATGCTTCATCAAGAGAAGGCAATGGATCACGAGATAGGAGAAAAGATTTCACTACACCCATCTAAACCCATAAGAAACTGGTGAAGCTTATCCTCCTCACGCTCCTTTGCAATCTCTTCCACAGTTTTACCTCTCTGAAAATCCGCAAGACTCGTCCACAGTTTGGTAAGCTTCCCATAGTACGCTTCCACAGCTGTACCTTTCTGCTGGCAATTGGCAAGTTATGTTTTGAGTCGCTGAACCCTTTGCCCGTTTTTCATTGAGAAACGCTTTTGTATATGCGTCCACAGATCACAAGCAATTTCATGGTGAGACAGCGAACTGCTCAAATCCGGCGCCACCGTAAGCTTGATCCACGAAACCACCATGGCGTTATTCGCCCACCAGTCCTCAAGGTCATCCGAGTCATCACTAGGTTTGAGAATTGATCCATCCGCAAAACCGAACTTCTTCCTTGCGCGAAGGGCAAGACGTAAATTCAGCACCTATTCATCATAGTTGCTTCCTCGCAATTGTGGCTGCGAGATGATAGATCCGGGGTTATCCCCATATGAGAGATCATAAAGATCAATTCTCCGACGCATAGATTCAGAACGAGTAGACGTCATGGTAGAGGTAGGTTTAGTAGCAGATTCTTCTGTCATCGTAGATAGAGTAGAGAGAGTATATCGATTAGAATAGATCGAGATACTTAGGTCAAAGAAAAATAGAAAAACAGATCAAAGATGTAGAAGAGCCAAAAATCGTAAAGCTTAAAATTTTAGGTATTGCTCTGATACCATGTCAAGAAAACTAGTTTGGGATAAAAGGTTTTCTTGTCTGCATTCATCGGAGGCTAAAGCCCTTATATACATACTGATACAATTAAACCTAAGTAATTACATATATTGCACAACTAGACTTAGACAATAGGAATATTACATATACACACCTATATCTCTCAATAAGTGCAACGACGAAACAAAGACATTGGCAAAAGATAAGCTGACAACGCAAGCATAAGTAAGTCTTGTTTCCTCGAAAAAAGTAATGTATATAAGATTTGATTTTGCGAGTAGACGAGACAGAAAAGGTAAAAACTTATAACCCTATATTCGTCGTATATGCAATTTTTTTCCAAATTCACACATGAAGAGGGAATATCGTGAAGCCATATACGTCATTAGGCAAAGATACGAGAAATTAGGCAAATTCTTTTATTTAAGCAATTTTTTGTTTTCCAAATCCACACTATTAGAAGCCACAAGGAAAAGGGCACTCCAAAACATAAAGCAAAGATACGAGAAATCGAACATAGAAGGAGAATAGCGTGAAGCCATATATATGACCGAAACGTCCCAAGATATTGCATTTTAAGAATTCAGCAACGTCATTTTCATAAGCACAGTATATATACCGCGGCAAAGAATCAGTATATATACCGCGGCAAAGAATCCATATATATGACCGAAACGTCCCAAGTTATGTCCGATCCGATGAATAAATTCACGTAAAAGGCGTAAATATATAAATATAATCATGTTTCCTCATCATATGCACCAATCATAGCACACAGTTAGAATCAATATAATATGAATGAATTCATACTTCAAAAGGTAAAAAACTTTTTTTTTTTGGTTAAAAAAAAAACTATTAATTGATTATACATTTGGTCACACCACCAAATTAAACACCTAGACTCAACGAAGGTTGTACGGACCATGGCTTCTCTTCTTGCTAATGGTTATTTGCGTGGATCCTCAGCTAATACAAGAGTACCCAAATCATATTCGGAGTCTAAGTGGGGTATTAGAAAAAACAACAGCGTGTTGTTCAACCTGCAAACTTTAGTTTAGTATTTGGATTAGAATATGTTCGATGCATATATCTTTATATACATTTTTCAAGTATATTTAGCAAATAAATCCTGAAGTTGCCACCTATTTACAAGACTGCCACTATATTTAATATTTCATATTTAATTTAAAATGTTTAACAACTAAGATTTACCTTTAACGGAAATTTGTACATTAACTTCACATAATTAATTACATTAAATACTAATTTGATAATTAATTAAATAGATATAACATTTCCTAAACTTGAAAAAAAAAATTCTCCCTAATCAAAGTAATAATGCATGATTCCTAGCATATTCTTTAATAAAAATGATTACACAGATTTTTCTCTCTAATTAGTTGCTAATTGAACTATTATTGTCTTGCAGAAGAAAGCACCCTATAAATATTTTACACCTAAACGAGAACTATCATCACCAAATACATAACTTACTGAAAACTATAAAATACACCTTCGAACATTGATTTTGAGCTTAGGGATCAAACGTGACCTTCGCATACTATTTGGTATTTTCTATATTCATGTTGTTATAATTATCATATTTTCTGTTTTTCAATACTAATATCTTGACGTCGTGATGAGAGAATGGCATGAAAGGCGTTGCAGCGGTTGACATATGGGTGGGCTAGCAATTTGACTACGATTATAATTCCAACAGATGTGCTTGGGACCAACAGTGTAGCCACTATATTCAGGTTGTGTGGAGAAACACGGAGAACTTGGTATGTGTAAAAGTGAGATGCAAGAATGGTCAAAAACCTTCATCACTTGCAACTACGATCCTCCCAGTAACTGGGTTGGCGAGTGGCATTACTAAAAAAACTCCATTTAAATGCTTACAAATCATATAGGGAAAAATATCATTAAAATCTCCAAGTCTACATATTCGTTGATTTAAATCCCGAACTCTGCTTTTGGAGGAAAAAAACACTAATTATTTATTGACTTCCAAATAAATCGCAAACACTCGTTGACTTAGCCTTTTGAGGTACAACATTAAGTGGTCAAACAGAAAAATTAAACGGAGTTAATTATCTGTTAACAAGATCCGTTAATAGCAAAATGACGTTGTTTATAACACCCTAAAACCCCCCAAATTGAGAAATCGATTTTCAATTTCTCCAATTCACAAACCCTAATCGATCTAACCCTAGTCGAACATGATATCTTCGATGACGAGAAGATTCCAGATCTCTTTTTGTTATACACCAGAAGAACGGTCGACCAAGATTCTCTTCAGTTCTCGATGTAAAGATCGTTACACCGACTCCACAAACACACTTCAATGGCACTCCACGGTCGAACGAAGCTACCACCGATGTCTTTGAGCTAGAACTCATCTCGTCAACTCGAAGAAGAAGAGAGAAACCGAAGAAGAAAATTGAAATTAAAGAAGAAAAGATAAATTGAGATCTATTAGGGTTTGTGAATTGAGAAAATTGAGAATCGATTTCTTAATTTGGGGGTTTTAGGGTGTTATAAACAGCGTCGTTTTGCTATTAACGGATCTCGTTAACAGGATAATTAACTCCGTTTAATTTTTCCGTTTGACCACTTAATGTTGTGCCTCAAAAGGCTAGGTCAACAAGAGTTTGCGATTTATTTGGAAGTCAACAAATAATTGGTGTTTTTTCCTCCAAAAGCAGAATTTGGGATTTAAATCAACGAAAATATAGAGTTGGGGATTTTAATGACATTTTTCCCAAATCCCTACTATTATTTTGAAACACAGTTTATGGACTAAACCTTCGTTTTGTAAGAAATTACAAGGGTATGCCATTGGAGTTATAAACAAATATTCGAATTTTTTAGAGGGTAACGACGAAATTTCACACCCCCTCTAAACGGATAAACACGCGGATCCTATATGACCCGTTTTAAGATTTTGGATCTTATGCTTAAATCCTGACCGCTCAACAATGTACATCTTAACCGTTAAATTAAAAATTATTTGTTCACTTATAAATATTGGGTCTGCCGGCCCATATTACCTAACGAAACAAAGTTATTGGGTCTGCCGGCCATATTAACAAACGAATCAAAGAAATCTAAGAAATCCCGCATTCTATGTATATTTATCTTGGTCGACATGTAATACCATTAAATCAATTCCATAATTATCTCAACTTATCGTTATTAATATTCCTTATATATCTTACTAATAAAAAATCCCGCATACGTCGTTAATTTAGCGTGCTCGATATATAGTACTTTTAAATATTTTCCAAAAATATCTAAACCGACTACTATTGTTACCATATAAATCCATGATTTTGCTTAAATTCTAACAATATATGGTAACCGATATTCTATCATAATATCGACTATACCTTAACTCTTTTAGTATAGAGATCTTTATTCGTCTTGATATTATCGTCTCATTAAATCAATACCACCTTCCTTATCGGTGTGAATATTCGATACACCATTGTAAAAATTATATATATAAGAACATACTCATTGTAGAAACACCACATATTTTCATACACAACCATTTGCTTAACAAAGGGAAATGTTAGGCTCACCTCTCCCCATTACCCCTCTTAAGTTACTCAGGCCCTATAGAGTAAACTGGCTTATACAAGTTAGGATTTTGCATCTATGGAGGCATTACAATGTCAAAATCGGAGAAGCCATTGAAATGTTTTTAGCAGATGCTGCGGTAGTAATCATTCGTTTCATTATTATCGTTCATATTTAACACTATTATTACCTTATTTTTGAATCATTTTTTTGTTTTTGTAGGGTGATAAGATAGCTGCTACTGTGAAAAGGGATCAAATCAGATCGTATGAAGGGAAACTCAAAGAAGGGAGTTGGATCTTTATTTCGACTTTTAATTTGTCTCCTACTTATGGTGCTGTGAAGCTATCTGAATTGAAATGGAAGATTCTTTTCACTTCGAGAACAGTAGTTAACCCTTCTGATAATATATCTGATGATATGTTTCTTTCATTAGCATCTTATGAAAATGTTCTGGCCGGGAAGCAAAACGAAAGTTTTTTATTTGGTACGTCTATCATATTAGATTTAATATTAATATGTCCTACTTTTTACTTAAAAATTAACCAAAACGTTTTACCTCAGATTTCTTTGGTCAAGTTGTCGACTGTGGTGAAGTTAAAGAAATAACTTCAACTAACAAACCAACTACCAAAATCGATTTTCACCTGAGAAATTCTGAGTAAGTTTTATTGATATAACATTTTGTTTTTTACAATTTATCCATCTACCTGTTCTTACAACTCTTTTTTAAACAGGGATACACGTGTTTTGTGTACTCTTTGGGGTACTTGCTCCCAAATAATAAGTAAAGCTTGCCACGAGTCTACCGATGGTATTGTTTTCTGCTTAATAAGATTTGCTAAAGTCAATTTTTACAACGGTACGTATTTTTCATACCTCCAACTTATTTATAGTCTATTAAATAATTATTATAATATATTTCATTTAACCAAGCATTTTTACAGATGTCTGGAGTATTCAAAATCAGTGGGACTGGTCACAAGTTATAATCAATCCAGTAATCCCTAAAGTTGAAGACCTAAGACATCTGTTAGTTTCTTTTGTCATATACTTTTATATATATTTTCCTCTATTGTCGAAATTTCATAACCTTTGCATCTTGAATTTTTGACTTTCCAATGATGGCTTGCAATTAACTATCATGGATTCATTGCAAAAGAAGGTATTTTGGGGAAAACCTAAAAAGGAAGAAATAGAAGAATACCCAGTGAAAACCATCCAAGAAGTCCTACATGCCTTTGAGGTATACTTATTATTTTACAATCTTTAATCTTTAAACTATTTAAAATTTTTTATTTTTAATAAAAATAAATCTTTATAGGTAGGGATGTGTCGCACTGTTTGTACAGTATTTGAAGTCGATACAGACTATGCTTGGGTCTACATTGCGTGTAAAAAATGCAATAAAAAGACTATCGTAATGCAAGACATTAAGTTGGAAGATGAAAAGCAAAAACCATCACCAAAGTTTTTTTGTGAGTATTGCAAAGAGTACACAGCATATGTCTCTCCCAAGTAAGTATTTTACTTAAATTTTACACCTAAATTTATATATAGTATATAATGTTATATAACACTAACAGTAAATCAACTGATTTTCACATCAAACAATGTTAAGGTTCTGGATTTATCTAAAAGTCAAAGACGATACTGGAGAAATGAAATGTATGGTTTTTGACAGCTTCGCTGCCGATATGGTTGGAATGCAAGCTTCAGAGCTCTTAAACAATAGATACAATTTGGTAATTATTCATGTTTATAGCTGTTTGATGTTTTATTTGGTTTTAGACGAATCTTTAGATATTTTAAAACAATCTACTTTGCTTATATATAAATCAGCTAGAAGATCATGATTCTATTCCTCTCGAAGTTAAAGCTTTACAAGGCCAGACATTCGAGTTCCTTCTTTCTATCGAGTCAAAGCATATTAGGGGGAACTCCACCACTTACAATGTGGCTGCATTGTGCTCTGACGGGAATAAAATTGCTCCCCAGATTGTCTCTTCGGACACATATGTAGATCCTTCTTCAATGTTATCTGGTGGTCAGGTATCAATATTTTTATATAAATTGGATTTCCAATATGGTTATTTGTAGACATTAAATTAATAACTGTAAAATTATACGTAATTAGGGTTCTTTAATGCTTACTGATGGGGGTGAGCCATCTGATGTGGATGCTTCAACCTCTTCCACACCATCATCAAAAAGAGGTTCATCAAACGAATTTGAAGGAGATGACCAATCATCTACATCCAAAAAACATTGTTCTATGTTGGTTAATGAAGAAGCTGTTAATGTTGCTGCTGTTTCTAAGGAACTAGACCATTTGTTGAATTAATTTCCTTTGATTTTATTATCTACCTTGATTATTTTGAATTTCGACATTGGTTATGGTTTATGGTATTTTTTATTAAGACATTTGGTATTTTTTATTATCTATCTTGATTATTTTGAATTATTTTCGATATGAAGCTATGTGGTTAATTTCTATATTTCTATATGTTTATGGTTTAGAGTTTGAAATTTTTAATGAATATTTATCATTTCTATCTTCTATACATTTTATATATGTTATATTGTTAAATATAGAAATTGTAATAATGTAAGTTTTAATCAGTACATAATTTTGTGTATAATTTGAGAAAAACATTCAATGTATACACATCTCTTTTTAATTCATTCTTAGTTGAATAAAAAAGAAAATTCAAGTTGATAACTGAATCTCCTCTGTTTTCAAGCAAAAGTTCATGCAAGTCATCTTTAATGACAGTTTTTTCCGTAATACATTGAATATAATCCCGATAATTACGCTTTTATTGAAATATAATATCAAATTAGGTGAATCTCGAAATCTCAATAGGCATCTTTAACCCTATATATAAATTCTTCTTTGCAATACTTGATATTCATCAAACGTGAAAATTATTTTACTTCCTTCCAAAAAGAATATTTTTGTTTCCTTCTTTAACTGATATCATGAATCTCGGCTTTGATCGACTACGTAACATGTATACATGGGATTCTTATGGTCGTATTTGTGTGAAGGTTCTTCGTAAATGGCGAAAGAGAGATGAAGAAGATGATTGTATCGAAATGATTGTTTGTGATATATTTGTAAGTAAAAGTTTTCAGTTTTTTAAAACTACTGTAGTTTTAACACATATGTACATTTGTCTCTGTAATAACCCTTTTGTTCTTCGTTTTCTATATTTATATGAATACAGGGTGATAAAATGTTCATAACCATTCCTAATCACTTGATCCAATATTTATCGGATCAATTTGAAGAAGATGCTTGGAAAATCATAACTACTTTCCAAGTTGTCAACACCAGAAGGGTTATTAGTTTATCCTATATTACTCTTCGCATACTATTGAAGGAAGAAACGAGAGTTGAATACACTGAAGCAAGGACCACCAATCATTTCATCGACTATGTTTCATGGGATACATTTTTTGATGGTTATCATGCCGACAGTAACAGATGCTTAGGTATTACTATATATTAATAATGATTTGTATAGTTTATTGGTATTCTTTGGTTTAATTTTTAACCTACTAAATTTATCACTTGCAGAGATTATGGGCCGAATAGTCCGTGTGCAGCCTATTAGGTATCTCGACAAAGATACTTCTACTCAGTTTAATGGGATGGACAGGGTGATACGTTTTTATCTCATTAATGAAAAGTAATAATTCTCCAAATACACAACTTTTTAAGAAAATAATATATACATATACTGTTTAAAATTTGATATTTACTGAAATCGTATATTTTGTAGCGACGAAGAGATTCATTGTCTTGCTTACAATGAACATGCTGACTATTTTAGACAAAACTGGGTTCGAAGCTTCACAATTCCTATTATAGGTGTACTGCGTTTCTGGAAGCCAAAGTATTCTGCAAATGGTATTTTTTTTTAATCCATAATGTCAATTTACATGATTGCTTAATAACGAAACATAATAATTTATTCAAATTGTAGGTGAGAAAATCGAACTTGAAAGTGTTCCTGCAATGTCTACTATTCTAATTGATCCACCATATACAGAAGTCTATGATTTTAGAAACAGGTATCTTCTTAATGTCAATAAATGATATATTTTTTTCTTTATAATATACTTATTACTAATAATTGTATTTGATTTTTTTAGAATATCTTTCAACAGAGATCCTGATGATGACAACTATGACTTTTGAGAAGGGCAAGTAAAGAAATCACACTATACAAAAGAAAGCAATCCTCAGTTTTCAAACTTTGGACATAATTTAGATTTTTTTCCCTTCTTTTCTAATTGCCTTATGTTGGTATGTTTGTTTTTTATGTTTCTTTATGGTGAAGTAGCAAACACGCATTTAATTTGTTTAATACATTTTGATTTCTTTATAAAAATAGCACAAAGGTCAAAATGTGTTAANGTTATTAGTTTATCCTATATTACTCTTCGCATACTATTGAAGGAAGAAACGAGAGTTGAATACACTGAAGCAAGGACNATAAATTATTCTTTTTAACCAAATACAAACAAATTGGCACAATCTCAATAACTGATTTGATATTGTTCTTTTGGTATATTTTATTTTGCATCTTAAATACAATTTACATAAAAAAAGAGGAAACGACTACTTTGCTTATATCGGTTGTTAAGATTTATTATATTTCGAAATTTTGTTCTTAATTGTAAACAACTACTTTGCTTATTTGTATGTTAATATTTACTTATACCACGAGAATATTTCAGAGAATATTATTTCTACCAAAAAGATCAATTGTGGTTTATTATTATTTATTATTACACAAACCCTAGATGTCTAACTTATATAAACCCTAACAGAAACAAGGAACAAAAGCATCACTGGCATATTGATTTACTTACCCAAAGAATGAAAGACATTCAAGATCCACTGCTTCTAGGTTGGTTTGATCTAAACCACAACTCATCTTTAGCAAGAGAACTCACGTTTGAGGATATACCTAAGTATTTTACTTGGAATTCCGAACAAATGTGTTGGATCAAAAGAATGAGAGCAGTATCGAATACTAGGACATCTTATATTCCAAGTAAGTTTCATGGTCATGTTCATTTGCAACTTCTTTTCCGTTTTCTGAAAGGGCCAAGATGTGATGAAGATTTGAGGACGTTTGATGGTGTGGTCTATGACTCTTACAAGGATGCATGTTTGGCTAGAGGATTACTAGAAGAATGATATCTTACTATTTTGAAGATTTTATATAATATTCCTTTCATTTTCTTAGATTTTTTTTATTCAGCTTTCAGTATTTTAATTTATCTATCATGATTTCTATATTAATAAAATAAATTTTCTTCCTATTTTCATTTTATGAAAACTCTAATTGCCTTCCTATTTTCATTTTATGGTTAATATACATTGTCTTCCTATTTTCATTTTATGGTTAATATACTATTGTATATATTAATGTATAGAGGTAATACGATTACAAAACTGACGTTTACTTACATCACAATATATCCCTAATAAATAAAAAAAGAAAAAAACTTGAATCTCACCAAAATAGAAGAAAAGTATAATAGTTAGGCAAGATAATATCCCAACGTCGAAAATGGAAGAAAAATAAAACTAAACCATTGATTTAGATCATCGAAAGAACTACCAAATGGTTCTCAAATACACACAATTCAATGCTTAAAATTACTAAATATACTTCTTAAAAATATATATCAGGTATTTCTTCTGGGATGTCTTAAGAATACCTTATCTTAGTTTTTTAAAGTGATGATAGATTTTATATTTATATCATAATCAATGTCCATATACCTTATTTTATATAAGAGAATATACCAATGTCATTTATGGAAGAAAAAAATTAAACATAACAAATACCAAAATGGTTATCAAATCCACACTATTAAATACATAAAATTAACAAAGAAACTTAATTGTTTTACCACCTTAATTTCATTGTTAAATTATATATATTTTCCTTCCCTGGTATACAGAGATTTATGATTTGATTGCGATCATAATCAGATCTTCAGAAAATCAATCTTTTTAAATTTGCTTGCCAAAATTAATATATCATATATATCATAACTTATGAATATAATTTAAAAAAGTTAAAATAAAATTTAAGAGTCGCAACTTTTTATAAAATGAAGTGAAAGGTCTCTTCATATCTTTATAAAGATACTATTAACACCTTTCAGTTTCCCATCACCACAAAAAAAAAAAAAAAAAAANAAAAATCCTTCTCAAAAATTCTCTTAGAACAAAGAATTAACGAGCAGAGATTCCCATGGCAACAACACGAATTTCTGATTTGCATCCGGGAAGGACAGATTGGAGGATTACCGCAAAGGTCTTGAGCACTTGGTTTGTCCATGACTTCTTCTCGAAAAGGGTGATGCTTTTGGTCGATGAAAAGGTAAAAAATAGAACTTTTTGGGTGTATGTTTATATACAGTGTATAGCAAATTACTCACACATGAACTGATTTTATAATATCGCTCATATAAATTTTTATTGTACATGCAAGGGTAACACCATTGAAGCAACTATCATTCACACTCCACTGATGAAAAAAACCCCTCAGTATATCTACGACGGAGAATGGTATTCGATATCCAATTTTATGGTCATCAAACCAACACTCAAGGATCGAAACACAACAAATCCTTACCAGATTAAAACTTGGAATGATACAGAAATGATCATTCTCGGCGATGTGAGTCCCTCTCACTTCTTTCGTTTCAAAGACTTTGACGACATGAAAAACGGAAGATCTATTGATGGCTCATCTTTTGGTTAGTCTTTGAACTTAAAAATAGTTTGGCTTGAATCGTTGTATTTTTATCAAAATTCATTTTAATGTTTATTCCGTTTTAGATGTCTTTGGCTGTATTGTTGCTGTTAAGCAAAGAAGAATTCATGGATCTATCAGTGCCGAAGATGGGATAGCCGACGACTATGATGAAGTAGTCTTCACTCTCTTGAATGGCAGGTAATAAAATTATTAAATTTGTTGTTCTTATTCTCTATTGTTAATATATTAGGATAAAGTTAAATCAGGTAAATAATAATGTACTGCAACTACAAATATAGGAATGAAACTTTCAAGTGTTGTGCTAAGAGGGATTATGCTTCAAATTTCATGCATCAATGGAGACAAAACGGATATCATCTAACATACAAAACCCATCCAGTGTTTTGTGTTTTGCGATTCTGGAAACTTGGTGTTAGTGAAGGTATGTCTATTTCCTTAGTATGTTTAATAATAAAAATTTAAATTGAATCCATTGATCTTTTCGTTTTGTAGGTGCACCATGCATTGTCAATTGTAGTGGCTCCTCAAGACTATTCCTTCAACCAAATATTGAGGGTCTGGAAAATCACAAAGCCAAGTAAGAATTATATTTTTAAAATTAGTTTTTTATTTAATAAAAATATCTTACAGTTATTTTTCCTGCAGTTCTGAATTTGCTGCACGTCATTATTTAACATATGTAATGGCAAATGAAGAGGAGGTTTGAAGAACATGTGCTAATATGGGATCAAGGATCGAAATCTTTATCTATGTTTTGGTTTATGCATCTATCTTTTTGAACTCTAGACCTTAAATTTACTTTTGTATTTGTTAAACAATCTCTCGCTTATTATGTGGTGTGGTACTATGTTTTTAATTTTCTTAAATTAAGGATATCTTTAAGTCGTAATTCTTATAATATCGTTAATTACTTTTGATGATGGAGATTAATTATCGGGCTAATTGATTAAATTAGTATTTATTTTATCCGTTTAAAATAGTTTTTGTTAAATTAGTATTTCTTTAGTGTAAATATATAAATTTAGTACACATATGGATTTATGTTATGTTTCTAAGATAACATATATCATTGTTTACGGCTAAAGACCTATGTAGACCTATGTAGACATATATCATTGTTTTCTTGATATAACATATAAGGTTGTTAGTTGAAATTATCAAAACAAAAACGAAAAATAAATGAATATTTATTATTTAAACCAATGCATGGATGTCTAAAAGTCTAATTTTTTAAAATTGACACATTTCCAAATAAAGAAGAGTTGATTCTCTAAATCTTTACCATTCCAATAAGAAAAGTCAGAACCAAAAGGTATGACTGCTCCCATCAAGCATTTAAATCTTATATTTATCACATTTTTATTATATTCATATCTTCACCACTTATCTTTCACCTTCTTCCTTCTATGCAAGTAATAGAACAAAGAAAATTATAAACATGGTTGCATTCATAGAGGAATTGGATCCGACAAAGAAGAGATTGAGTATTTCAGTGAAAAAACTCCGGTTGTGGACACCCCATATAATATTCAGACAAACATATTAAGTATTATAATGAGACATCAGATGATGAGGATTATGAGGGGACAGAAGAAGAAGATGTTTATTCTTCTTAGTAGTTTTAGTGGCCAAAAATACTATCTGCACTTTAATTCCCTAATCTTGCATTTCCATATTATTAGTATCTTCAATAAGTTGTTGTAATCTTCAGCCTTTAATTTCGGAGAATAATGTACTTTATCATCGTTACTATTATTTCCTTTATATTAATAATTAGAAAATATTTCAATAAAATCCTCAAGAATATTTTAGAATATTTACTGTTGCGTATTCTCATCCTTAATTTATAAGTTTGCCTATTTTTTGAGAATGTATTTTAAGACATTCCTTCCAAAAATAATTTAATCAGAGTATATAAGATTTTTTAAACTGATATCACATAAGAAGCTATTTATTAAAATCATTAACTAAGTTTTTCTATCTTTTGTATTTGTTGTTGACGATGAAGAAGAGAAAAGATGTCGACGAAAATCAAGATCAAGGCAAACCAGGAGAACCAAAAATCCGTAAACTCTATAATGGGAATCAAGTACAAAGTCCAGTTATTGTTTCAAATACGCCACAATCTTCAGTCAATATTAATTCTGTTTTCGGTAGAGTTCTTAATGATATTTCTAATCGGCCATCTTCTCATCAACTTTTGTCTCCAAATACAAGTAACACTATTTCTGGTATTTTACACTTTTATTTTATATACTTTTTCTTTTATTTTAAATATAATTATATTAACTTCCGGAGACTAATAACTTGAGCTTTTCAAATTTTGTCAACTAGGTGTTGAGAATAGAACACCTTCTTCTACCTTTGGAACCCAAAGCATATTGTTCAGGGAAAACCAGTCCCATATTTTTAATGGTAATTTGGTTAATTTGTAAAAAATGTTTATTATTAGTCAGAATCATAAGTATGGTGATATTATTAGTCATGTTATTTGATAACAAGACCTAATTTTATAACTCCTTATATCAGGAAACAAGCCCACTCTCCAAAAAAGTCCAGCAACCCAAACTTTGAAACCCACTATTAGTCACTCATATAATGAAAGAGCTACAAGTTCAACAAAAAGGAAAGGAGCAACATCGGCTCTATCAGGTAAATTAAGTTAACATATATCTCTAATTACTTTAATTATCTAAAATTATATCAAAATGTTATATTAACTTAATACTTATAGACCAAGTGCAGCAGAAGTACTCGAGTAATCATGGAAAGAATACAATATTCAATCCTACACCTACAAATTGTACTAGTATAACAGAAACAAACATCAGACACTCCACTCAAGATGACTTCAGTACAGATAGCACTATAACTAGAGGTATGTTTATTTTAAGACATTAACTTATACTTTTAAATGTTTGGCATTTTATCTTATATATATTTAGTACGTTTTTAAAATTTTTTAATTTAATTTCGCAATAATACACAGAGAGATTGTCCACTCAAGCATCAAAAAACAACTTTTACAGAAGAAAGGTTTATGAAGTCTCCAAAATGACAAATTTAGATGAAGAAGAAGAGGAACAATATGAGCAGCTGGACTCAGATAGCGGTATAATATAATTTTTTATTAAATAACTATGATACTTATTATGCATTTATTAATGAAAAATATCCCCTTCTATTATTTTGTAGATATTGAAGAAGAATATGATGATCAAGTGTTTTACTGTAGTAGTCAAGGAGAAGACACTTCATCATCATCTGAATATGCTTCTGATGATGAAAATGTTGTCGATCAATTTACACCACCAGTGTCATCTTTTAATGCAGCTAAAGAACGTTACGATATGCTCACCATGTTTGAGTCAACGTTTAAAAAAGTATTTGGAACCCAGTCTTTAAGTACAAAGAATACAGTTAATTACTGGGCAGGTAATTTTTTTGAACTTATATTTTTAATGTCGTTTGTAAACAGAAATATTTGTTAATGAGGAAACATTACTTATGGGCAGGATATGTAGATGATGGTGATCCTACATATAGTTGTACTCATTGTGGTGCAATATTTTGGTATGGAGAGAGGATTAACAGACAAAGGAAGACTAATAACCCAATCTATAGTGGATGTTGTATGCATGGACAAATTGTTCTACCTATGCTAAAAGAGTCCCCGGAGATGTTATGGAATCTACTAACAAATGAAGATGATTTGTCACGTCACTTTCAAGAGAACACAAGACTTTACAACATGCTTTTCTCATTTACATCTTTGGGTGGCAAGGTAGACCGGTCTGTTAAAAAAGGACGTGGTCCATCAATGTTTGCTTTGCAAGGGGAAAACTATCATTTGATGGGATCTTTAAAACCAAAGCCTGGTGATTATGCAAAGTTTCAGCAACTTTATATTGTTGACACTCAAAATGAAGTCCAAAACAGAGTTAATGTTATGAGGTAATAAAAAGAGTTTATTTTTTTAATATTGGATTATCAATATATTATCTATTAGGAGATTTACTAATGTCTACTTTTAAACAATTTCAGCAAAGTAGATCGTGTAACTAATAAGGATGGGAAGAAAAAATTCAGACCAGACCTTGTGGAAAGCTTCATTAAATTGCTTGACGACGTTAATCCTCATGTACAAGCTTTTAGAATGGCTAGAGACAGGTTTGATATGGAAAAAGAAGAAGCAAACTTCCATATGAGGATTATCTCAAGTCGCAAGACTGATGGCAGAGAATACAACATCCCTACGGCCTTTGAAGTAGCTGCATTGATTCCCGGAGATATTGATGCGAATATGGATAGACGAGATATTGTTCTTCAAAAAATATCTGGAAAATTACTAAGAATTCATGAATGTCATGTCGCATATCTAGCTCTACAGTATCCTTTGCTGTTTCCCAGAGGAGAAGATGGCTACAGACTTGGTATTAAGAAGACAAAGATAACAAGAGGCAGGAAATCAAATAAACAGAATACTAAGGAATCAAATAGAAAGAGACAGAAGGATGTAAGTATGAGACAGTGGTTTGCGTATAGGCTTCAAGAAAGGAAACATGAGAAGCACACCCTTCTAAGATCAAAGCGATTACTACAGCAGTTTATTGTTGATGCTTATACGATGATAGAAACTAATAGGCTCAGGTATTTAAAAAAAAACCAAAAGAAACTTCGAAGGACATACAAGGAAGATTTAAGGAAAGCAGCAGAAGCTGGAGACGACAATCTAAGCAATCAAGGAGATTCTTTCACGCTACCTGCTTCTTTCATTGGCGGACCAAGGTATATGAGGCAGAGCTACCTTGATGCAATGGCTACATGTAAGAAGTTTGGGTTTCCAGATCTCTTTATTACATTCACATGCAATCCTAAATGGCCTGAAATTGTAAGATTTGTCAATAAGAGGAAGCTAAAGGCTGAAGACAGGCCAGACATCATTTGCAAAATATTCAAGCTCAAGCTTGAGAATCTAATGGATGACATCACAAGAAAACATATTTTTGGGAAAACAGTTTCAGGT
>NC_025699.1:18760547-18787645 GCF_000633955.1 Camelina sativa
TTACTAAGAATTCATGAATGTCATGTCGCATATCTAGCTCTACAGTATCCTTTGCTGTTTCCCAGAGGAGAAGATGGCTACAGACTTGGTATTAAGAAGACAAAGATAACAAGAGGCAGGAAATCAAATAAACAGAATACTAAGGAATCAAATAGAAAGAGACAGAAGGATGTAAGTATGAGACAGTGGTTTGCGTATAGGCTTCAAGAAAGGAAACATGAGAAGCACACCCTTCTAAGATCAAAGCGATTACTACAGCAGTTTATTGTTGATGCTTATACGATGATAGAAACTAATAGGCTCAGGTATTTAAAAAAAAACCAAAAGAAACTTCGAAGGACATACAAGGAAGATTTAAGGAAAGCAGCAGAAGCTGGAGACGACAATCTAAGCAATCAAGGAGATTCTTTCACGCTACCTGCTTCTTTCATTGGCGGACCAAGGTATATGAGGCAGAGCTACCTTGATGCAATGGCTACATGTAAGAAGTTTGGGTTTCCAGATCTCTTTATTACATTCACATGCAATCCTAAATGGCCTGAAATTGTAAGATTTGTCAATAAGAGGAAGCTAAAGGCTGAAGACAGGCCAGACATCATTTGCAAAATATTCAAGCTCAAGCTTGAGAATCTAATGGATGACATCACAAGAAAACATATTTTTGGGAAAACAGTTTCAGGTAAAGATTTATTTACCTTCTTTATTTTACATTAATAAGACTATTTTTCTTTCATTTATAACATTACATATATATATTTATATATAAAAAAATTATATTATTGTGCAGCTATGTACACAGTAGAGTTTCAAAAGAGGGGTCTTCCGCATGCTCATATTATCATATGGATGGATCCGAGATACAAGTTCCCTACTGCAGACGAAATTGACAAGTTGATTTCTGCTGAAATTCCAGACAAGGAAAAAGATCCAGAACTCTACAATATAATATCAGAATGTATGATTCATGGTCCATGTGGTAGTGCTAACCCATCATCGCCTTGCATGGAAGAAGGTAGCTGTTCCAAATTTTATCCAAAACAGAATGTCAAAACCACCAGCATTGATAAGGAAGGTTACCCGGTTTATAGAAGAAGAAAGGATGGGCGTTTTATCGAGAAGAATAGCTTCAAATGTGATAACCGTTATGTTGTCCCTTACAATCGGACTTTGTCACTTAAATATCATGCTCATATTAATGTGGAGTGGTGCAACCAAACAGGTTCAGTAAAGTACTTATTTAAGTATGTTCACAAAGGTAATGATCGAGTTGGTGTCGTAGTTGAACCTAATATAAAAAAAGTTAATGAAGAAGGTCACAAGAATCTGCAAAATGAAAATACTCCATCATCAAAAAACGAAATTCAAGATTATTTTGATGGAAGGTAAATATATTGTTGTTTAATATTTAAATTTCTGTTTATATTATTCATTCTAAATCATCTTTTTAAACCTTTTTCCAGATATGTATCTGCATGTGAAGCTATGTGGAGGATTTTAGCTTACCAAATACATTATAGGCAAACCGCTGTTGTGCCACTCAGTTTCCATGAGGAAGGCAAACAAACTATTTATTACAGAGAAGGTGAGTCTGCACAGAATGTCATGGATCGTGACTCTCTTGATGAATCTCAGTTTCTTGCTTTATTTGAACTTAATAAGCGTGATGAAGAAGCAAGAAAGTTATTATACGAAGAAATACCAAGCAAGTTTATTTGGGATGGAAAGGAGAAGTGTTTTTTTAGGAGAAAAACAAAAGCATTTGCAATAGGTAGAATTAACTACGTGCCTCCGACCATAGATGATGCATATCATTTGAGGATACTCCTTAATTCCATCAGAGGTCCTACCAGTTTTGATCACATTAAAACTGTTAATGGTGTCGTACACAAAACGTATCGTGAAGCATGTTACAGTCTTGGGTTGTTAGATGATGACAAAGATTATATTGAAGGTATCAAAGAAGCAAATTTCATGTGTTCTCCAAAGTTCGTTCGTAAAATGTTTGTCAGGATGCTTCTTGCAGCCGTTTTAAGTACTCCTCATATTGTATGGGAAGAAACTTGAGAAATGTTATCTGAGGACATTTTAAGGCGCAAAAGAAAAGAATTAAAGCGACCAGGTACATTACTTAACTATCTTATATAGATACATTTTTTTTTAATTAGTTAAATGTAGTATATAAATTTATAAATCTCATTTTGCAGAGCTTCAATTGACTGATGAAGAAAGGAAAATATTTTGTCTACAAGAGATAAACAAACAGTTGAAAAGGAATGGTTCTTCGCTAGAGTCTTTCAAAACTCTGCCTCAGCTACAGAATGATAATATTCCGGTTTTAAACCAGTTAATAGCTGATGAACGGAGATTCATCAATCAAACTGATTTAAAGAAGAATCATCTGGAGTGGTTAAATATGCTTACGGAAGAGCAGAAGAAGATATATGATGAGATCATAGACTCTGTTTTCAAAGATAAAGGTGGAGTATTTTTCTTATATGGTTTTGGTGGAACTGGTAAAACATTCCTTTGGAAAGTTCTATCTGCAGCTGTAAGAATAAGGGGAGAAATAGTTTTGAATACCGCATCTAGCGGTACAGCCTCTCTTTTGTTAAAAGGTGGCAGAACAGCTCATTCAAGGTTTGCCATACCTCTTGAAGTTCATGAAACGTCGATGTGCAGAATGTCAAGGTCTTCTGATTTAGGTGAATTAGTCCAAGAAGCGAAGTTGATCATTTGGGACGAAGCTCCTATGATGAGTAAATACTGCTTTGAGACTTTGGATAGAAGTTTGAAAGATATAATGTGTGATCCAGAAGATAAACCTTTTGGTGGTAAGGTCATTATTTTTGGTGGTGATTTCCGTCAGATCCTTCCTGTTATTGTTTGTGTTGGTCGAGAGCAAATAGTTAACTCATCGCTCAACTCTTCTTACCTTTGGAATAATTGTAAAGTTTTAAGGCTAACAAGAAATATGAGGTTGCTGCAAAACATAACTCCGAATCAAGCCACAGAGATTGAAGAGTTCTCGAAATGGATTCTTGACGTTGGAGAAGGAAGACTTAATGAGCCAAATGATGGAGTTGTTGATATTGACATCCCAGAAGAATTGCTGGTCACAGAAGTAAACTCTCCAATTGAATCTATCATTAATGCAGTATATGGTAATTCGTTACATACTGCAAAGGATGCAAGCTATTTTCAAAGCAGAGCTATTTTATGTCCAACAAATGATGATGTCAACACTATAAATGACCACATGATATCTATATTACAAGGTTAGTTAAAGTTTTCTGCTAATATTCTCTATATACTATATAGTAGAGCTATTTTCTCCAAGTTTTTAATTAAAATTATTCATAGTTTTGTTTTAATCCTTTATTGTTTAACAGGTGAGGAAAGAGTTTACTTAAGTTCAGATAGTATTGATCCGCAAGATACAAGGAATAAAGACAATCCTGCATATAGTCCTGATTTCCTAAACTCAGTTAGGATTTCCGGAGTACCAAACCATGCTCTTCGTTTGAAAATTGGTTGTCCAGTAATGTTGCTACGCAATATTGATCCTCATGGAGGCTTAATGAATGGAACAAGACTACAGATTACACAAATGGCTGATCATGTTATACAAGCAAGAATAATCACTGGTACGAGAGTTGGTAAAATTGTTCTTTTACCAAGAATGGTATTAATACCATCAGATACCCGTTTGCCTTTCAAAATGAGACGTAGACAATTTCCTATAAACGTTGCTTTCGCAATGACTATCAACAAAAGTCAAGGTCAGTCTCTCTCAAATGTTGGTTTATACTTGCCTAGACTTGTTTTCTCTCATGGCCAGCTATATGTAGCTATGTCCCGTGTAAGCAGTAAATCAGGATTGAAAATCCTCATTACTGACCCAAAAGGAAAACCTCAAAAGAAAACAAGGAATGTCGTCTTCAAAGAGGTTTTCCAAAACATTTGATCCTGATTCATGCATATCTTCGTAAGTTTCTGTTTTTACTTTGTGTTTATCATTTCAAAATGTATAACTTTGTTTGTCGTTTACAATTTTTGATCATATTATTTTTTTTTTTGCAGGTTTTCTTTTTCATTTTTACCCACCAAATAAATTTGAGAAAACTTATTATTTATCTACTCCACTAAATTCGTTTTATCTGATATAGACATATTGAATTTCGTTTATTTAATTTATTTCACATCTTTATTAAATTCCAATTTCTACTACGTTATTAATTACAATTATAAGATAATTATTATAATATATATTTGTAATATTAGAGAACCTGAATAATTTAGTAAAGTCATTAATTATGTTATAAATATTTACAAAACCTACTTTCAAAAAAAATTTATGTTGAAGTAACTAACTCCATATATACACATTTATAGAAACAAAAGAATAAGACTACACCTAATACTAAGAATTACAGTACCCAAGGGTCAAGAGTCTCCTGAGGAGAGGACAGAAGCCAGAGGTGTAATAATAAAAGAATGAAAGGTAGACTGTGTCAGAATATATATCGTGCTCACTGCAGGCAAATGTAATAAATAAGTACATACTAATTGAAGAATGATTGAAAACGGCGAAATAATCTGAAAAAAATCAGACAGTATTATAAATTTCAAGTTATAATAAACATTTTGGCCCGTGATGTAGCACGGGTTACTACCTATCATATATGTATTGTTCAGTTATATGAATCATGTATCGTGGAACTAATAATAAAGATTGGTTTGTCAAGTCCGATCTTCTTTATACCACATATGTGTAGTATATACGTGGATTTTTGTAAGGGAATAAAAAATGCAATTAGAAAATTATATACGGAAAAATCTTTTAACATATCTTTCTAATCAAATATTGATAAAATTATCTCATTTTATCTTAACTAATAACAATAATGTGTATATAATTTTGTAAAAATTATATTATTCTACATATGTAAAAGAAAATTGGTGATTACAGGTTATAACCAATGATAAAACTAAATATATATAAGACAAATAAATATAACTTAATTTTTATATATTTTAATTTAATAAGTATAGTTCCACGGTGTACCGTAGGTGAATATCTAGTACTCTTATATTTTTCGATATTAATTACCAAAATTTCCTTATATATCCGCTCAATTATATCATGCATTTTCAATCTAATATTTATGTTCATCCGTATACTAACTACTAACCAAAAAAATGTAGAAAACAATTAATAAATACCCCAAATCAATTTGTTGCATAGTACGTATTCTTATGCTGAGAATTTAATTACAGGTCTTTTATGCTATATGAAATATTTTCTGTATGTTGATAAGAAAAAGAAAACCTATATGTATAATACATTAATATTTTATGTATTTTTTTTATTGGTTTTAGAGGTAAATTTAATCATACAGGCGTAACACCAAATACACGCCTACTCGTAGTAAAAATAATTTTTTTTGGGACTAACTACAACAGCCACCACCTAGCTCGGTGATGGTACCATATCTTCCTCCAATTTCACCTCGAGGACATGAATATCCGATCTTGATCCCCGGTGACTGTAAAAATCATGATCAAATGAATTGCAAATCACATTGGCTGGCTTAGTATGTGATATGAATAAGAAGAAAAATGAAAGAAAGAAGAAGAAACCTCTTTTGATACGTCAAAGACACAATTCTGAATTTTCTCGAGAATATTTGCAGCAGTCTCTATGAAAGCCTGTTTGCATATACAGTATGTGATACTAAGAAAACATATATATAATTTCTTTAGTTAACTCTAAAATATTTTTGTAAGGAAGTAATAACCTCGTCAACGTTTTGACATGTTCGTGCAGACGTTTCCATAAACAGCAGACCATGTTGTTTGGCAAACATTTCTCCTTCGTCTTTGCTAATAGCTCTTTTGCGAACAAGATCGCATTTGTTTCCGATAAGAATAATACTCATGTTATGAGTGACATGCTGCCGAACATCTTCCATCCAACTCGCCACATGGTTAAACGTCTCTCTCCTACGAATCATCAATTTTGTAAGATTTGAGTTTCATTTTTCCAAAGTCCAGAGACAATATCGTAGCTCCAAACGCTATAAGGAAACATGTCAATTTTTGACAAAATTTCCACACATTTCCGAATGATTTCCCACGAATTTCACAAAACAAGATTATATACTAAAATTCCTCAAGACCAACCAATTCAACAAAATTAAAAAATAGACACACACAATGTTACACACGGGGACATCAGCGAAGTTATGTGTAAATGTGATTATGTGATTATGTGAAAGCTACAATGTATACAAGAATAAAGAAATATCATGAAAAATTCTGAACCTGGTGATGTCGTAAACCAGTAACGCTCCCGCAGCTCCTCTATAAAATGATCTTGTGATGGATCTAAAAGTCTCTTGTCCAGCCTAGTAAAACATCACAAACTTGTTCAAATCATACACAACAATGAATCCAACTTTTACCCTAGAAACTAAAAAGACCAAACACAGAGACTTTTAGATCTAACTAATATATGAAAACCTAAAAGTTGCTTATAATATATTACATACAAACCAATCAATCATAATTCACATGGCAAAAGAAAAGTTGAACATGGTTGAGATGCTCACATGACAAGCCTTGTATTGAACACAAAATCGTTTTATCAGTTAAATTAAATAATGCAATTTCGACATCGATAGAGAAGATAAAGGCGAGAGCGTACATACTGTGTCCCAAATATGAAGTTTTATTGACCGACCACCGATGGTGACCACTCGATCACCAAACTCAGCACCAATGGTTAGGTCGTGGACTGGTTGGAATCTCTTGTCAGTAAATTGTAGAAGCAGGCACGTTTTTCCCACACCTGAACCACGAAATAGCTAGGTTAAACCAAGAATATAAAAAAACTTGGAGAAGAAGGTATGATTGACCTGTGTCTCCGATGATTAGGTATTTGAACAGGTAATCGTATGACATGGTTGATCAATTGGAGATATAATCGGTGGTAGGTAAGTCTTGGAAGTTTTATTCCTCTCTATAGTCTATATATAACAATTAGCGATTCTAATGTGTCCGGGATTTCACAAAAACTGAAATATAGTAAATTAAGATTTTGTTTTTTTTTTACGGCATTCATAATTTATAATTATACAAATCTTTTAGTAAAAATTTTAAGAAGTCATAATTGTGATTTTCTAATAAAATATAAATTTGTGTAAAATAGATTTCTAAAATATATTTGATCTTATCTCTACCAAAGATAAGGATAATAATATATGTTATTTTTATTTGAGAACAACTAAAGATTGTTCACATAAGCTGGGAAAACGAATTATTTCTCTCTAAGAACTATCGTATCAAGCTATATAGAACCTGAACTTACACCACTATCTATATTTCTCTGAAAAAAAATTTGAAACATATGTCCCTCTAAATCAGAAGTTCGAAACTTAAATCTCCGTGTATCTGGGTTACATCGGATTAAGGTCTAAACCGAGCCTAAACCATCTATTTTAAAAAACAGACCAAAATAAAATGAATTTAAAGTAAAATAAAAAAAATAATATGTTAGAGTGAAGTGACCTTAATGCAGTGGCCAAAGGTAAGTATTTAATGCACAAGGCACCATCACAACTATCCGAGATCGAGTCCCGCTTCCTACGAATTACGAATGTAGGGATTAGGCTAATGGGCCGGCCTGTTGGCCCAATGGTTGAAAAAAAAATAATAATAATATGTTAGATTTAGACGGAGTGAAGTTGTAAATCTAAAAAGAATAAGAGTAGTGGGATAAATTAAGAAACTGTAGATTTTAGACGGAGTGAAGTTGTAAATCTGAAAAAGCAAAAATCTTAAACTCGCTGCCTCCTCCGTTATCAGTTTATCACCAATCGGAAAAGCTTCAACAACAAAACAGCAAGTAGATTTCATCACAAATCTTAGCGTCGCTGTATATCTCAGTTTTCTCGCCGGAATTGCAGTTTCCGACCTTGATATGCTCTCTTCGTCTCCTCCGTGGCTCTGTCGTCGTCTTCTCCAAAATCTCCGTCTCATATAGTATCCCCCGTCGTCGTCGCCGGATTTATAGTTTCCGACATGAATAAGTCAAGAATCATTCTCGAGTACGATGAACTCAACAAGCATTACGAGCTTTGCCTTATCCGTCTTCAATCTCTCATGACGGAACTCAACGATGCTCTCTGATTTGAAACCTCAGATCTGTTCGAAGTTATTCATCTCTCTATTTCATCTTCTTCCTCATCTGTTTGAATTGGCATAGTTGACTGTTTTCTTTTTTATCAAAAACTGAAGTGAGGAAGAAGGTGATAAGGGAAAGAGACGATTGGTTGTTCTCGAGAAAATTGGCTTAGTTTTGTAGTTAACTAATTGTAATTTGGGTTAAAATTGGTTTACTTTTGGTTTATTATTGTTTTAACCACTAGGTTTTTCTCAAAGATTTGGTGTGATGAGAATTAAGAGAAAGATTACATACCCGACATGGGATGGTGAATGGTCTATGTATAAGTACATTTGCATATGACAGAGCCTTGGCATTTAAACTCAAAGTTGGATTGTAACTTGTAACTAAACAGAATAAGTACAATTGCGTGATATGAAACTTTTTTGCTTTTGTGATCTATATGGGTGTGAATGGTTGCAGCGGTTGGGGCGGACAAATCGACTGGACCACTTTTTATTTATCATTCAGCAAATGTAGTCTGTAGTAGTGTGGTCCAAATAAAGCAGAGACAAGACCACAACAGACCAACTGCGGACCGCTTTTACATATAAATAGAGTTGATACGTAGTGGTCTGTAGTCCACCTTAAAAATGGAACGGTCCAGACCGTAGATGGATTTGGCCACCCTGACTGCAATTACCATTCAAACCCTATGTCTGCAAGCTTACATTAATCAACGAGTGTGACTGTGTGACACATCTAGTATAGTGAAAATTGTATTTATGTCCTAGTCAATTATGACATCTTGCCTATAACTATAATTACCAAAAATACCCTTCAGAAAAAGAGAAAAAACAAAAAGAATTAAAAAAGCTTGAAACTTATGTTGGAAGTTCCGACAATAAACAGTCAAAAACTTGCCACGTCTCCATTTACGACAACAAATATCTAGTCCTACTCTCATTTGTCAACGTTTAGGAAAAACATTAACGTATTCTTTTACATTAATTAACCTTAATATTACTGTATAGAGTGAGGGATATTTGGATTCATATCTTTAAATTTAGTAATGTATAATATATAATTTAAAGCTTTTGAAATCTAAATTTGTAATCAGTTAGTCATCTCAAATGTGAGAAAATTAAGCTGCAAACCCTGTGATAAGTTGTTAACCCTGTGATAACACCTCTAGCCCAACTTGTGGTTCTGTGTTGTGTTAAGATTCTAACTCTGTTGTTGTCAGAGTGTTTTGCTTCTGCCAGAGCTTGTGGTTGAGTTGTTTGAGACATATGTGTTTGATTTGTTGTTTTGCTGGCAACGAGCTTATGTGTGTGTACCTTTGAAATTTTGTTCAGAGGAACTATGTTATCTGCCAAGTGATGTATAAGGGTGAAGATGGGGACATCCCATTTGGTGGTAACTATTCCAGTGAGCCAAGTCAATCTATGGTCTCTGATTCGAATTCTGTCAGAGCGCCCAAGGTGAGTCCAGTTTCTGAATCATGTTTCCTTATTCATGAGTCTCAACTTGTTTTTTTTTTTATATAACTCAAACCTTCTTTCACAAATTCAGTTTGAGCAGCCAGGTCAAGAAAATATCTTTGGTATGTCTGAGGATGATTTGAAAAGCCCAATGAATGAACGAGAAGATCTCTCTTTATGAGATGTATTGCATCCAGACATGTTATTCAGTGACAACAACAATCCTACTTTGCTGCCACAAGCTCCACATTTAGCCCCAAATGATGATGAGTTTCTCGGTGGATTGAGACATATTAACCGAGAGCAGGTTGAGTATTTGTTTGCCAATGAAGGATTCATATCCACACCAACTACATATATGCAAGAGAACCGCAGTGATCACAGGCCAAAGAAACCTTTGTCAGGGATCATTCCTGAGTATAGCTGTGATACTGATAGTGATGCCGAATCGATATCTGCAACGGTAAAATACATAACCTGTATTCATTATCAATGTCTTCATGGAGTAATAATATGTAGTCTCATGTATTCCTTCTAATATGACAGAGTTACCAAGGAACATCAAGTCTAGGTGGTGATAGTGTTAGTAGCTCCAATAGTCACTCTCAAACAGGCTTAGATGAGATGATATCGTTGAGCAAAGATCTGCAAACTTCTGATGAACCTTCTATCAGTAGAAAACCCCGAGAATCGCAGCTCACACGGCGTACCATACCAGTAAAACAAGAGGTCTTGAGTTGCTCTTATGTTGATTTTGTGGGCTACTTGGATCTTACGATCTCAAAACATATGTTGAGTTTACATGATAATGACTATTCTGATTTTCCTTTACAGATGAAACAAGATACGTCAAGAGCCTCTGGTGCGTCCATAGACAAGAAGTCATATATGGTAAAGACAGAGAATAAGGGCTGGTTTATTACAGAGGAGGCAATGGAGAGAAACCCGAAGAATCCACGGTATAACTATCTCATGAGGATGATCATAGGCTTCATTCTGTTGCTAGCTCTCATTGGGAACATCACATCGGTACTAACAGTCAAATCAGATTAATGAAAGCACTCGTTTTAATATCAATAATGCTTTCTTCTGGAAATTTGATATATAAATATATGTGTGCGTGTTATATATGAACAAGAGGTATGTCTTGTGCCTATAGTTAAATGAAATTTAGCGTATGAAAATGATGACATTCACTGATTGACAGAGACCAGTAGATTGGGTTTGAAAAAGTTTCTCAACGATTTTGGTGTGTTAAGAATTAAGTGAATGATCATCTGATGCTACAACTAAACAAACACTAACTTCAACTGATTAATTGATCAGTTCACGTTCTTTATCCTTTTGCATTTGTGCTGCATTTAAGTTTGTTTAGTATTAGCGTTTGAGTACACAAAAGTTATGTTTACGTTTACATTTTAGTTTCTGTGTGTTCGTGAAATGTGGTTGTGTTTGTATCAGCAGTAGGCACAAAATTTTCATGTGTGTTTATGGTTACGTTTCGTGTATGTTGGTGTTCGTGTTATGCGTTTTTATGTTTGTATGTGTTAGCTAGCATTAGAGATGCTGGAACAACTTAGTTGAGGTTTTATTTAATCCTAAAGCAAACAATCCACCTGAGAAAAAAAAACTCATTGTCAAAACCTTATACGAACTCATGCTATCTATCACAAATTCAAATACTAAAATTGAAAGTCAAAAGAGAACAGACTAAATCATTGCTTTTCCAAAACCATAAATACTAAGACAGCTTAGGAATCGAATTAATGGATACATAGACTTACTTGGAAAGAGGAGTGTTGAAGACGAGCTGCACCAGAGAGGCTCCCAAAATCCAATCATGCCCCTAATAAAATAAATTCATATACTAGTTTATATCTAAATGTAGTGACCTCAAAATGTTGTTTATAGTCAAGTTTTAGATGACAAAGTCAATGTTGTTGTTGATATAAACATTAAGTCAGTATACTAAAGACAAAGAATAAACCATAGAATGTTGACAAATCATAAGATCTCAACTTTTACAGCATAAATAACATATGAATTTTAGAAGCTTTTAGTTAAGGGGTAAAAAAACCTACCTGATCAAAAAGCTGGCTAAATTTTTCCGGTTCAGGATCAGTCACTGTCTCTACTACAACAATCAAAATAGACTCTAATGGTATAGTGTCTGAACCAAAACTTAGACAAAGTCATGCTACTACTACAAAAAGCTAATCCTGTTGTGCAGCAGAAGCAATATATAGAGAAACCAAAGTTTTATAGACAAAAGTTACTGAAACAAAAAATTCGATTCAAAAACATACCTGTTCGTTCAGCTAATCCTATTGTGCACCAGTAGTTACCAAAGAGCTAGAGTCTCCCACAACCGTACCACTACAACAATTCAAACACAACCAATAACACAATGCTATTGAAAACCGAAGAAGAGAAGTCAAACCTGAGAAAGATCATGTACGCATTCCAGTCCTTGGCTTTTGAAGCTACAGAAATAGATTGATAATCACTCATAACAGTTATAAAAAAAGACTATGTGATCAAGAGGTGTAACCAATAAAGAGACTACAAACTCCATCAAGGGGATATATTATGAAGATCATACCTTTTTTTAAAGAGGGAAGGGAAGAGACACGAACCTGATTAAAAGAGGAAAAGATACAGTCTGCATGTTGTATCTTCTGAAATACTTTTATGTCCCTGTTAAGATATGGTTAGAACTCAGTAAGGCAAGTAGAGACTGAACAAAGTAAGATTTATAAGAAATACACATTAACATAAAAAGGGAACTTACACTATATAGAGGCTGTGCAGGAAATTACGAACACTGTTTTTAGTAGATAACTTAAGGACTTTTATTCTCCTATCAAATTGCAGAATATTGAATATGATACTCTCTCCATCAGTTTGCAGAATGTGAATTTCTAATTTAAGCAGATAATTGAATTTTCTCCAGAAAACAATGTACAAGTCTGATCTTAGCAGAAACAGAAGTTTTCTGTAGCAGATTAATGAATGTTAAGGATGCTGCCAGCTTCAGCAAAACTGAGCTTTACAATCTTACAGAGGAACTTTTACTCTCCATCAATTTAGCAGAATTTTGAATTGCACTCCATAACATTTAAGCAGAGAATTGAATTTCTCAGGACATCATTGTCCAAGCCTTAATAGAGGCTAATCGTTAGCAGAGATTGAAGTTAATGTGAAGTACTTGTCCCAGCCCCAGCAAGACAGTAGAACTCATATAAGCAGGGATTGATGTCTCCAATTTTGGGATATAGTTTTGAATCTAGCATCTGTTATCAAGCCCCAGCAAGCACAAGTCCTATAAAAGAACATTTTTTTTCTCTCTCCATTAGTAGTTAGCAGAACACTGAATTTTCTATTTCAAGCAGAGGATTGAATTTCTCCAGACATCACTGTACAAGTCTGAACTTAGCATAGACTGAAGTTTTCTATAGCAGAGATATTGAATGACATAATAGTTTCAGCAGGTAATTGAATTTCTCAGGACATCATTTTCCAATGATAAAGAGCAGAGATATTGAATGTTACAACTGAGCATGCATCTGAGGCCAAGCCATATATTAACCAAGCCCTTACTTGCAGACTGTATCTTTTTCTTCTCCATCAAATTTGCACAACATTGAATAATTGTATAAGCAGAGTATTGAATTTTCTTCGATATCATAGTCCAAAGGACTTTTTACTCTCCATCAAATGAGCAGAAATATTGAATTGTAACTCCATATAATATATAGCAGAGATATTGAATTTTTCTAAGGACATCATAATAGTCCAAGCCTTAAACAAAGACTGATCTTTTAGCAGAGATTGAAGTTTCTGTCAAGCTGTCCCAGCCCCAACAAGACAGTAGAGATAGTATTGACAAGCCTTTTTTTTACTCACGGACGCGGACAATTTCCCCAAGTTAGAAACCGGACAAACACAATCATATAATGTGTAGTCCCTTTCTTTTGGGTTTTGAAGCAAAAAACAAACTTTAAAAACCGAATAAGAAGAAAAAGAAAACAATCTTTCTTTTGAAATTGAAAACCCTAAGATCAAAACACACAAGTTTAAAAGGTTTCGACTTTGAAATCAATCGAAAAATCTGAATCTCTACAACGAAACGGTTTCGACTTCGAAATCACGAATCCAAAAAAAAAAGGGTTTTTGTTTTATTTGCAGAAACAATACAATCAGAAACCCTAAAGAAACAACGATGGATTTTGTATTTTGCTTAACGGAAAACCAAATTAAATTTTTAATTTTTTTTTTTAAGGGTTCGATCGAAATCTAAGGTAAAAAAAAACAACAATTACAAAACTACCAAACCCTAGAACTGAAGAAAAAACAAACACAAAAGAAGGGGTTGGTTATGCAAAATCAAGACGAACCCTAAATTAAATTTCATCGGAAACAACATAAAACAAAACAAAACCTTGCAGAGACGACGAAGATCTTCCCGAATAGCTCCAGAGAAGAGGACGACGAAAGCGAATCGCAATTGTGAAAATCACTAGCGATTGCTTTGCATCGCAACCTCTTTTTTAATATAACCGTTACAAAATGATAAACTAAACTGGGCTAAATTTAGATGGGCTTAAAAAATATTGGCCCATATATATAAATATTGGTTTTACGTTTTATTACTTTCTCAAGAAAGAATTATAGAGTAAGAAAATAAGAAAGCTATTAGAGGATTTGAGTCAATTACATGTTTCAATGTCTCACGCTCTATATAAGGGAATTTAATTATGTTTTTTTGTTAGGGTGAAAACTTGTATAATACTTTTGTATTTGCTTGACTGAATTATTAGGTCTTTACATCTCTTCTTTTATATACAAACATAGAACAATCTAGAACTACTAAAACAATCTTATCCTCTAGTTGTAGTAGGTGACTCATCGGTTTGAGATTGCAGAACCTTGAACCTGTTTGGACTGGAGTGGAGCGTCTTCACCGTACTCACAACGTTCCTCTGTTTTGAAGACGAGACTGCTTTAGTCTTTGTCATCTTGTGCTGACTTTGGGTTTGGGCTTCAACTGGTATTGAATTGTCGAGGCCCAACAAGGATGTTCTTCTACACTCCTCACAATTTGGTGATTGTCTCAAATACCATAGCACAAGAAGCGGAGTTTGCCAATCTTCTTGACATGTTTAGATCGAGAGGTCACAAAGTTCTTTTAGTATATTACTATAACAAGGAGGAGGTTCAACAAACTGAATCAGAGTTTACGGAAACCCTTCTATGGCTTTGGAAAGCTATATTCCCTTAGACAATGACCCTTTGCTTTTGTGTCTCACTTAAAAATAAAATGCTTTAATTTTTTTGTGTATTGACTTTAATTTCTGTTTTGTCCATACTTGACTGCTTCTCCAACCAGCTTATGTTAGGAAATCACCTGTTGGCGAAAATTTATTTTAGTCCGAAAATTTTAGTAATCTAACAACTACAACATATGACCACAATTACCCTAAAAATGCATGAGTTTTGATCACCACAACTGAAAATTAATGGAGTAGCTCATCATCTTTATTATACGTAAGCTATCTCTCCTTACAAATGTTCATGATATTTATGTAAAAGCAACTTTTCAATAAAAAAAGAGTAACTGTATACAGTTCTTTTGGTTTTAATATTGATAAGTATAAATAAGAGACACTCACATTCCTAATTAATATATCATATTAGATTCCTAATTAACACTAATTGATCAAAGATTCGTAAACTTTCCGGTTCACATTTCACTTGTACTACAACACCAGTTGTGTGTTACCATTGCCTCAAAAGCTTTGAACTCAAACGACTTACCTAAAAAAGACACTTACAATGTCGCCGGCTATAGCAAAATTGACTGAATCACCTGGAAAGCGTTTATGGTTATATAGCTTAATAATTATGACATGAAAGAATGAAACATTATGGTTAAATAAAATAAAAAGAAGATGATCAAAACTGAAAAAAACAAACTAAATAATTTTAAACTGGTAATAATCTAGTTGATGACTCTACGTCGATATATAATAAAACCTTCAAATTTACTTCCATCAATGTGGGACAATCGAACACTCAAAAAGAGATCTAGTGATTTGGGCTTGTGGGCTTTTTGACTTCTCTATCTATTTTTTTTTTTTAATTAAAAAACTATAATAAATAAAACCTATCGACCACAGTTGGGGAACAAGAGACAACAGTTAAACACGTTGTCGTCAGAGATACGTAAGACCTTCAGACTCATGAAGAGGCTCTTCTTTATCTAGAAAAATCGTTAAATCGTTAAAGCTCAAATCCGCCATGGAAACAAAACAATAGTCACCACCACTCCCTTTAGGGTTTATGCTCCAAAATGTCCTCATCTTGGACACTTGAATCCGACCTAGAAGATCTCGACCTCGACCTCCAAGATTACAAACCATCTGTACCTTTAAAAAAAGTCCCAAACGGCGACGTTTTCGAAGCTTCACGCGCCGGCGACGTCGATAGGCTCCGGTACCTTCTTGAAACTGGAGTCAACGTAAACGCGCGTGACCGTTGGGACTCTGTTGCTCTCTACTACGCTTGTCTCGCTGGTCACATAGATGCTGCTCGATTGCTTCTAGAGAACGGTGCGATTTGCTCTGAACATACTTTTGATGGTGATCGTTGTCACTACGCTTCTCTTAATTTAAGGATTCGGAAGCTTCTTAAGGCCTTTGAAGCTCGTCCTCCTCCGCTTGGTCCGTTGCAAGCTTCACTTAGGGAAACGTTTTTGGGATGTTGTCATAATCGAGATTATCTGAAACAAGCTTCAAATGCTGATCTTGATGTTTCTGGTATGCCTTCCAAAATGCTCAATCAATTCTCAACTTTTGAGGCTATGGACTTAATTTGGGGGTTGCTCTCCTTCTTTACAATCACACTCACTGTCCAATTTTTATGACAGTTGAGTTCTTTCAATCCAATTTATATGAAAGTTGAGTTCTTTGAATCCAGTTTTTAATGAAAAATTTGAGATCTTTGAATCCAATTTATTTGAAAGTTGAGTTCTTGGAACCCAATTTTTATGAAAGTTTGAGTTCTTTGAATCCAGTTTTTATGAAAATGTCGTGTTCTTGAACTGTTTCAGTATGCAGAGATGTTTACTGAGATTATGTATTTGGGTTTACCATTTCTTTCAGTATCCAATCTTTAAAAAGTTGAAGTCTTTGAATCCAAATTTTAGGAAAGTTGCGTTCTTGAATCGTTTCAATATGTAGAGATGTGTACTGAAATAGTTTGGCGTTTTTACAATTTCACTCTTAGTCTAGTTTGTTTTTAGGAATGTTGAGTTCTTGTATCATTCTTGTGTACGTCTGTTGATGTGGTCTAGAGACTGAATAAATTGCAATCTCAGTTTCTGTAGATTCTCCGAGTGAGTTTGGTAGTTCCAATTACTTCCCACCGGATGTGATGTTCTTTGTGCAAGGTAGACCTATTGAAGCTCACAGGGTTATCTTAAGTGCTCGATCTCCGTATTTCAAGCAAAAGTTTGAGAATGAATGGAAAGACCGCAGAGAAGTTCGATTCTCGAAAGAGAAGCTTTCGTATCCTGCTCTTTGTAGCCTCATCCACTTCTTTTACTCTGATAGGCTGGAGATATCGGTTGATGATATGGAAGATCTTGTTAGGATCTGCAAAGTTTGTAAATGTGAATCATTGCAGAAAATTATTGACAAGGAACTGATTCACCATAGATATGCTGAGTACAAGACGCATAGAGATCTTGATAACTCCATGAAACGGTTCATCTTACAGGGCATATCTCTCCCAGTGGAAGACAGGCTTCCTGCTTCTTTGCATAGGATTCTTCGAGTTTCTCTTGCGAAATCGTTTGCTGGTGATGCAATTGATTCATCTGTTGATAGTCTTGCTGATGTTTGTGTTAAAGTTGATAAAAGAACTTTCTATTGCCATCAAGTTATTCTAGCTTCGAGATCAGAGTACTTCAGAGCACGATTATCCCGAGTGAATGATTTCCATGAGGGAACTAATGGCTTGCCAGGTGATAATACTCTTCCATTTCTTGAAGAACATGATTTGAGCGCAGAGGCTTTTGAGAAGATGATTGAGTATATGTAAGCGTTTGTGATTGTAAAAGACTTGTTGAGAAAAATAATTGTTGGTATGGTAAGCTAACTCGATAAGCATTATCAGGTACACTGATGGCTTGAAGGAGATCAGTCCGAATCAGGTAAAAACTTGTTTGCCATTTAGAAATATTGATGTCTTTCCACCTTCTGATCATTCAATCATTTTGTAGGCTGAGGAGATCTTTGATGTTGCATCTCGCTACTTGCTGTTTCCTCTTAAACGTGCTGTGGCTGACGCCTTATTACCTCACTTGGAAACTGCCACACCTGCAGAACTCTGTCAGTGGCTGGTTTTGTCAGATATGTATGATTCTTCTTAGCTAAATCCGTTTTCTAATTGATGGCTAACTTTGTTGCATTTGATGGTCGAGCACAGAAGTTACTACATTAAATTTTGGTGTCTATAGGTCTAGAATGGTACAGAAGAAGCTCGTTGGATGACTTTGATTCTAGTGGATTTAAGAATGCAGTGCTAAAAACGTTTCTGTGTTTTTTGTTTTTCTGTTAGCAACATATTGATGGATGATATATGAGCTGACAAGTTTAGCTTTGAACTTGAATGGCATAGGTACGGTGTATTGAAGATAAGAGAGTACTGCCTAGACTTGGTTGCTTGTAATTTCGAGGCATTTGTTGAAACCCGCGAGTTCAGGGCAATGCTACTAACATTGCCACCACCATCAGGGGATTCTTCACTTCGAACCACAGTTCCAAGTGCACCAGGTGCCATGATGACCACGGACCAAGGGAATCTCCTTGATGATCTGAGAGAGAAGTGGCTTGAAGCAGAGGCTTTAGAGCTTGACATGAGAGACGAGAGTGCTTTGATTTTTGATAAGCGCCTTGCCATGCTCGTGGAAATGGCAGAGCGAGAGAAATTCGAATCAGAAGCTGAGGACTACAAAGACACCAGCGCATGATTATTTATTGGTTTTCCTTAAGCGAAGTTTTGAGTCTCTTTTTTGCTCTTACCTCATAATTTTAATATGGAACCTTTCAAATCTTTCTTTCTATACACAAACGATCAAACATGATGTAGATATTGATAATAAAACTTCATTTCTACTACATGCACCATTTGCTTAGTCTCTGATTTGATTTTTCATTTATAAGAAATTTCAAACTTGTTTTACAACATCATCATTTCAGACATTGAAGATCCATCGTCTGTTGACAAATTAGAGATCTCTTCTGTCACAGAGCTCACATCAGTATCATCAGAGACAGTAGACTCAGTGTCTGATTGTTGCTGAAGGCTCCAATTCATGATGCTAGCAGCTAATATCAGCAGCATTTTCTGGCTTACCTGTTTATCATTGTTAACATACAAAATTATTTGCCTGAGAAAGCGCAAACTAAACATAAGATGTGCATATGAATGAAGCTACATTTAATTTACCTCTATAATATCTTCAGGCAACAAGAAAATTGAGCATCCAAGCTTCCTTGCAACACTTATGATGTATGTTGCATTCAAATTCTTTTCCTCTTCTGCTTAAAAAATGGCAATTATAAGACAAATATGTAATGCTGATAACAACAAAGAGAGACATCACATAGTAACATAGTATTGTCATTACCTGTTTCTCCTTTAGATACAAGACTCCAGTTTACAACTCTTGGCTCTACAGCACTCAAAAGCTCCAAAAAGAAGATTCCATTTGAAAGATTCTTGTCCTAATAGCGTAACCATCAAATACTGTTAGGTTTAATGAAGATAGATTAGGGTTATGTCTCCATGGTTTTGACTCTTTATCTTTACCTTGAAGCTCACGGCTTGTGAGGTTCGACCCGTTTTCTTGACTTTCCGATTTGCCCAGTTTAGAATATCTGCCTCTGTAATATCTTCTTTACCTTGCCAGTGAGATCTCAAGTTGTTGAGGATTTGTAGCATTGTGTGTCTCATCAATTGCCACAAAAAAGCTGACAGAACAGACCAAGATTGTCATTGAAGTTGTATTGAAACTACAACATTAAACACACGTTTTTAATTCTGCAATTAAGAGAGCTCACCGAGAATGAGCTTTTTATTTCCTTGCACAATGTCATGACCATCTACACTGACAAGCGAGAATTTCAACTCTTTCCCAATCTTGATAACTTGGTTGCAGTTCTCAACCTTTTTGAATGGCATTTTGATTGGAGGTTTATTCGCGTGCTTCCAGTTAACCGAGCCTGGTGATACTTTGTCAAGAACTTCAAGAAGAATCCACCTGAGAATGTAATGATGAGGAGAGTTTAAGATTCTCAAGCCAGAATATTAAAACCAATTAATGAAACAAAGCTCTCACCCATTTCTAACATCCTCGAAAACATTATCGACATAAGTCACAGCACCAAGACTGTTAATCCAGAGGCGAAAGCATCTTTCTTCTCGACAAGTTTCTTCGTCGTCGTCTGTGACAATCTTCTCAGGAACGGATACAGGCATCTTTGGACTCTCATCAGACAATCCATTCCTGCAAACAGAGTTTTTTTTCAGGTTAGTTCAAGAAAAAGAATAATAAACTCACTCATTACTAGCATTCTTCATAGTGACCTGTGGTGAAACAGTTGTGCAACAAATGCAAGATTAAGATTTGCAGAGCCTTCAACTATATCATTAGGAGAAAGGAATCTTTTACAGTCCAGCTTCTCTGCTTGCTCAAGGACCTTCTTTGCTCTTTCTGAAGGGTCTTTCATCTCTAATGTCACATGTGTGCTGTGTTCTGGGGCTAGAGAATTTAGCAGGTATGCATATGCCTCTCCATCCTGCCAAACACCAAAGGAAATCACAAATCAAATACATGAAACAAAGCAAAAAAAATCAGAGACAAGTTAGTGTACCTTAACATCAGAAGAGAAATTGGTGACTTGTTTCTCATAACCAGCTTTCTTTAGATGAAAATTCATCCATTTTAGCAAAAGCTTCTCAGGTGCTAGTCCCATAAGCTCCTCCACATCCTGAAAAAACATTCACAAAGAATTTACCTGGTTTGCTTCAGCCACAAAAGGTTTTACAAAATGTTCAAAATGTATGTTTTTAATTTACCTGGTTTGCTTCCACTAACTCAACAAGTTGTGGCGTTTTCTTAAGATTGAGATCAGCCAACAATTGTATCTAAACCGAAAACACACAAACATTAGTAACCATGTCTCATCATCTTGCGGTAAAGTAATGTACAGTAATTACCTTTATAATCTGAAAGATCAACCCAAGTACAAGATGTGGCTACAAAGACAGAGCAGCAAAGAAAAAATTAGAAAACAGAACATGAAACTGAAAAGAAACAGAACATGAAACTGAAAAGAAAGTATTTTGAAAATACTTACTGTCCCTTCAGCAATGTCCTGAGTTCCAATGTTGACGACGGTGCAGCCTATCGCCTTTGCAGAGTTGAGACAGAGTGAAAGGTTTTCAGTTCTCTCCCATGGGTTCAGCTCTTTCTTCATGTTCATCGCTCTTTCATCTATTGTCCCAGGCACAGCTACGTTTATAAGCTTACTGTACAAACCAAAAGGAACAAGGGATTGAATCACAAACCTTTAAACAAATTCCATGTTATAAAAGTAGTTTGTAATGTATTAATACCACAACAGAACACCATCTTTAACAAGATCAAACAAAGCATTTGTAGTAGGATTGATTGGAAGATAGCTCTTCAAGAGAGGATCATCTCTAAGGTAGTTATTGATATGTGACACATATGAAGCTTTCTCGGACTCATTTATCGCGTGGTGGAACGTTGTAGTTCCTGTCTTGAGAAACGATGAAGCGCCCTTTGATCCTCGGGATTGCACACTTAAAAAGGCCTGTCACAAAATTGTATAATAAACACAGTTTACAATATTGTTATATAGGATCCACATATCTAGAGAGAGGCTAAAGATAATCATTATCAAACTCACCCGGAGAAAGGTCTCGAACTCGACTTCCTTAGAGCGATTGGGATAAGACTCATCCAAAATAGTTTTGATCTTATTTTCATCAAACGTGCGTTTGAAATCTTTTAGTTTTGCAAACACTTGTGGTAAATGTTTCACCGTGACACGACCAAATCGAGTTTTTGTCGAATTAAACTACGAAAAGAGAAGGGGAAAGATCAATATGTTAGAATACTACAAAGTGTGAAGTGGTAAATAAAAAGGATATAGAAGACCTTGGATTTAAGAGTACGTAATTCCACTTGTGTGAATTGGCTCTGTAGCCATGGATCAGAGACAAGAACACCAACGTAACTAGACATCTCTTGAATCTGATGATGATTCTTGTTCAACTCTAATTTGGAGAAAGATCGTGTGTTTATTTTATAGTTCTTCCTAGTTGGATTGAAATCAAACAGAGGCGGGAGAGAGTGAGTGGATGCTTTTTTGTTGATTAGTAATTTTACTTTGGTTTGATCTATAGTGGTGGTAACTTAATTGTGGAGACTTCACCATGACCTTTTAAAATATAAAGAAGATAAATACATTAGTGATTCCAGAAGCTTTTTATAGAAGATTATTTCTTTAAGATTTATAAATATCTAAAGAGTTAACATTTTTATCTTTATAATGGATATTTCTATTAATTTCTGTAGATTTTAGTAGAATTTGACAAATATTAAAAAGGTATTTTTTAAAAAGTACCTTTTGCTATGATTTTTCTTTCCTCAACATTACAGCAAAAATCCAACATTGCCGTAAACCTGTGTTTCAAACCATTCCTAATTACGAACCTTTCTAATTAAATCATACAAAAACTCTTTTATAATCTTAAATTTATAATTTCTTTTGATAGATTTTCAAAATCAACCATAAAAGTGGTAATTTATAAATTTCTTAATCTTTACTCTCAAACATTATGATGAAAATATGGGTTTTAAAACTTTTTGATACATTGCATTTTATATTACAAATGTGTTGGTTGNATTGTATAATAAACACAGTTTACAATATTGTTATATAGGATCCACATATCTAGAGAGAGGCTAAAGATAATCATTATCAAACTCACCCGGAGAAAGGTCTCGAACTCGACTTCCTTAGAGCGATTGGGATAAGACTCATCCAAAATAGTTTTGATCTTATTTTCATCAAACGTGCGTTTGAAATCTTTTAGTTTTGCAAACACTTGTGGTAAATGTTTCACCGTGACACGACCAAATCGAGTTTTTGTCGAATTAAACTACGAAAAGAGAAGGGGAAAGATCAATATGTTAGAATACTACAAAGTGTGAAGTGGTAAATAAAAAGGATATAGAAGACCTTGGATTTAAGAGTACGTAATTCCACTTGTGTGAATTGGCTCTGTAGCCATGGATCAGAGACAAGAACACCAACGTAACTAGACATCTCTTGAATCTGATGATGATTCTTGTTCAACTCTAATTTGGAGAAAGATCGTGTGTTTATTTTATAGTTCTTCCTAGTTGGATTGAAATCAAACAGAGGCGGGAGAGAGTGAGTGGATGCTTTTTTGTTGATTAGTAATTTTACTTTGGTTTGATCTATAGTGGTGGTAACTTAATTGTGGAGACTTCACCATGACCTTTTAAAATATAAAGAAGATAAATACATTAGTGATTCCAGAAGCTTTTTATAGAAGATTATTTCTTTAAGATTTATAAATATCTAAAGAGTTAACATTTTTATCTTTATAATGGATATTTCTATTAATTTCTGTAGATTTTAGTAGAATTTGACAAATATTAAAAAGGTATTTTTTAAAAAGTACCTTTTGCTATGATTTTTCTTTCCTCAACATTACAGCAAAAATCCAACATTGCCGTAAACCTGTGTTTCAAACCATTCCTAATTACGAACCTTTCTAATTAAATCATACAAAAACTCTTTTATAATCTTAAATTTATAATTTCTTTTGATAGATTTTCAAAATCAACCATAAAAGTGGTAATTTATAAATTTCTTAATCTTTACTCTCAAACATTATGATGAAAATATGGGTTTTAAAACTTTTTGATACATTGCATTTTATATTACAAATGTGTTGGTTGTATGATTTGAATTATGAAGTATATACATAGGTATCCATCAATCACCACACGACACATGCGCCTCAAATCAAACGTGTAAGAGCATCCTTATTAGATCATTTTTAATGTTGTCTAAACTTTAAAATTAATATAAATTTAATCCTCTATATATTAATAGAGGAACATTTTGGCAAAAAAGCTGAGGTGTCAGCATTACAGAACTCATGACACTCTTTCATTTATTTGTCATCAGCTTTTAAAAATATTTACATTTATTTACCATTGTATTTTTCCAAAAATACAATTAACACCTAAAATTAAATTTTTCTACTATCTTTATAACTTAATTATATCCTTTAATTATATTTTCATAAAATCTCTAAAATGAATTTTAAGAACTTTTGGTCATATGATATAATAATATAAGATTAATATTATAATAACTCTCACGAGTTGAATTTTAATTATTATACAATTTTTTTTATAGATATATACTACACAATCGAATTTTTAATATTTCAATTATCCATAAATATAATAGATTTTGTAAATAAAAATTACAGTAAAAACATTAAATAATTATTTTATACCGTACTATATGCGGGTTATTACCTAGTATTACTTTAATTTAAGAGTCCCACTAACTTTTTTGCAAATGAAGAGAAAAAAAATCACCTACCAATGATACAGTGACATGTAAGATGTTTTGCAGGTTATAAGGTCATCTCCAGTGGAGAAACATGGATGATTGTTAAAAAAAAAAATTTATTCAAAATTTTGTTTTTTTAGTTTTTCCAATAAATTCATTAATAGGATAGCAACATCTGTTACTTTTTATTTAAGAACCGTTTCTCCCGTTTCTCTGTTGAGTAACGTTTCTCTTCTTTTCATCTTCTCTCTTCATTTTACTATTTTTTAAATAAAAGCAACTCAGAGTGTCACGCCCACTGCCCATGCCTAAAGTGTCACGTACCTAGACTTGAATCTCTACTGTTTTATTTTATTTTATTATTATTTAAATTAAAGATCACCTTATTTGTATATAATGTAGGTAAGCATGACCACGGTTACGGTTATCACGGTTACGATTTATCAACCATCGGTTACGGTTAAAAATTTTGTTTAACCCTAGTCATAACCGTTTAATAAACGATTAAACGGTTACGGTTGAATACGGTTCCGATTGAAGCGGTTACGGTTATATACAGTTACGGTTATTTGATAATATGATATGATTAATATTATTTGATGATATAATATAATTGATATTATTTTATTTATAATTAATATGTTCTTTTAGTGTATTCATATTTCTATATATCATATAATTCATATTAAATAAATAATTATTAGTATATTTTATTATATTTATAAAACAGTTACGGTTAATAAATTACGGTTTAGCTATACGGTTAATCAATGTTTTTGATACGGTTAAAGTTAATTAACAGTTATGGTTAATATAATTTAACTATATATTTACGGTTAACGGTTATGGTTTTTAACCATTTTATATGATTATGGTCTGGTTACGGTTTGGATATGGTCCGGTTATGGTCTGAAATACGGTTATGGTTTGATTTTAGTCATGCCTAGATGTAGGTAGTCTAAGAGAACCATCTTCGAGTCATTTTTTTATCGTGTCTTAAAATTATTTTAAAATTATATTTAAAGACACATACATATGTGGAAGATCTAAATGTTTCTGCGCAGACACAAATCTTAATGGAAAACACAAGTCTAAAATATTTTTTATTATTTATATATTTAAAAATATTTAAAGACACTCCTAAAAATGTCACCGATGAGATAGTCTAAAGGTTTTTTGAATATCTATTTTTAACATATAACCTTTTTAAAATTCTGAAAACCATCATTAAACGGAAGGATGTCCGGCCCAAGTGAATAAGATAGAAGAGTGTCACGATTAGAAAAAAAAAATATACAAAGTTCTATCTTGTAAAAGAAATTTAGAACATAGTCAAAATGAATTATCAATTAAGTGTTGATCAAGAATCTTTTCTAATTTTTTTAAAAAGGTATATACTAAAATTTATGCTATTTAATTTTCTGAACAATTTTATTGATCATAAAAATATATACATTTTATTGCATTAATAAGAATTTTACTTGTGTTTATATAATATATATATAGATATTACTTATCTTAGTTTTTTTTAAGGGAATTTTAAAAAATGTACCACATTCCTTATAGAGTTTTTCAATTATACCACATTAGCGAATCCTTTTGAAATCTACCAAATGCAACCGGATGAAATGACGATGTTACCCTCATTTGTTAGCTGCATCCGAAAGAAATTGAGAGAGAATAGGTGGTCGGCGAATCAGAGAAACCTATGACTTGGCATTGATGACATTGGTAATTTAAATTGGCATTAATAGCGGACAAAGGAGTGGAATGCTGGGTAAAAGGAAGCATTAGATTTTTAATAATAAAATAAACGAAAATCTTGTTTTTAACAGAGAAGGACAAGTTGATATAGTTAAGGAGAAGAAGACGAAGTGAGAGTTTTTTTGGGTGGTGGATGAAGACTATCATCCGAAGGTGTGTTAGTATTTAATGTGACAAAGATTTTAATTTCAAGTTATTTTGAGAGTTGGTATGTTCATCGTGCTGCATTTAATGTCCATCTCATGATAGTATAAAAAGAACAATTTTTGAAATTATCGTAAATTGTCGTAATATGCAGGTGATGGAAGAAAGTGTTTGTGTTTTAGTTGGGGACTGGACATGTGCAACAAGCGGGATTTGGAAGTTTGTTCCTCGCGTGGGAGAATTGGCAAGGTGTGTAGGGTATAATCAAGGGACGACATTGGTAGAGTTGGAAGAGAAGGTTGCGAAAGTGTTCAGGGTGCGCTTATGGGAGACAAAATTAATCTTGAGCTTTTGCTTCAGAGGAGAAGCGGGTATTATGAGTCAAGGAAAAATGCCCCCCGTTGCGTTAAAATCAGAAATTGATTGGAATCAGTTCAAGGGGTTGATGGCGGATTACCCGGGACTATATCTCTATGTGAGTTTTAAAAGTTCGGCTGATGGAAAAAAGAGTGACGATTTTGGGTGCAATGGTATGGTTGCGGATGAAGGAGATGATGGGTTTGATGATGGAGGAGATGATGAGCTTGATGATGAAGTTTTGGTGGCGTTTGTCGAGGAGGTAGAAGCTAGTCATAAGGCAAAGATGGCTCAAAGGGTGGAGAAGAACAAACAGGACTTGTCCACAGTAATTCCGTTTGTGGACAAGTATAGTAAGGGGTTGTCCACTAGTATCCCGTTGGTGGACAAAGATACTCAGGGGGTGTCGACAAGAGCTCCGTTGGAGGACAGGGATAATCAGGTGATGTCCACTACAGCTGCGTCGTC
>NC_025699.1:18787705-18792030 GCF_000633955.1 Camelina sativa
TGAAGAAGTGAAGATTGGTTAAGGAAGTGTTACATTGGATTACGTTTTTTAGGATGCTGATCGTTTATTCACTTTGAGTCCCTTATTATTTTGTCTACTATGGTTGTAAGATTCAATGTCCTTGAGGATTTGGGAACTCTTTTGGCTAGTATGGCTGTTATTTTGTCTACTATGATTGTAAGATTTAATGTCCTTCAGCAAATGTCCTTCAGCATTTGGGAACTCTTTCGGTTAGTAATGGCTGTTGTTTTGGGCGAGAAATAACTCTTTCAATGTCCTTCAGCAAATGATTACTGTTTTGGGCGAGAAATACCTTCATCATTTGTAAACAAAATGAAAGAGAGCTTTAATGTCCTTCAGCAATTGTTTAGTTTTGGTCCATAGCCTTTGTAACTGTGGACATAGCATTTATAATGGACATAGCATTTATAATGGACAAGTAATAGCCATACTAGCTATTACTTAGGATATGGCTATTACTACTATGGTTGAAGGCGTGATAATGGACAAGTAATTAAACTTAGGATATGCAATTAAACTCATGCTTAAATTACTCTTATTAAAACAACAGAACAGATAGTAAGCCATGTCCAACAGAGAGTACATAACTTAACAAAAGAAAAGGGAAATTCATAGTGGACATTGGAGAAGAACTGATAGACAAGCAACTAGGAAGGGTAGACAACATAAAGGACTGTGATTTCTGGCGAACACATTAGTGCTTAAGAATGTAAAAAAGTATGCCAAGAAGTAGAACAAAGAGAAAGCCAATGGTGAATCCCTTAAACCCAAAGGTCAATGGAGTAGAAGGGTGATTGTTCCTTGGTGTAAGGTTGTGGACGTTGGAAGCAAGTTCTTCGTAGCCATCACTAATGTCATGAATAAGTTGTTTGAGGTGGGCAATCTCTTCTCCATGATGTTCCATTCGGGCGGCCAGCATAGAAGGGTAGACCTTCGTGCCATTTGGTCCAAGGGTGAAATAATTGATAAGGTCGTCACGCTGATCAAGCTTGGAGTGGAGGTCGTGGATTTCCTCGTTGATGGCCCCGTGCCACAGCTTGTTGAGGTGTAAACCGCCATCCTTGTTTTAAAAGAAACCACGGTTTGTTATTCCAGATCTAGGATATTAAAAGTGTAATAAATGGAAAGAGAGCTTCAGAGATTGTAAGGAACAATTAATACCTCAGATCTAGCACATTTGTAGTAGAGACGGCCCTGATATAAACCATCCTCGTGGGTACTTAGTTCAAGATGTCCACCACACCAGTAGTCTCTGGGTATCCCGTACCTTTGATTCTTGCGGTCGCGAGATTTTACTGAATCCGCGGAGGAGGAAGAAGGCTGACTGTAACTGTATCGCCCCATGTTGTTGGTAAAACGGAGACAAAGTAAAGAGAAAACAAAAGGGATAATGAAAGTGATGGTGTATGTTCTATTCACTTTATTGGTTTATTATTTGCAATGTGGTAATTGGTAAATTATTTTTTAAATTTAAAAGGATGTGTCTTTACAGCCTGTAAAGTGTTTTGGACATTGTGTGTGGCAAGGAGCAATGTCTTACCTGATTGATGGCGACCTGACGTTATGGAGCAAGTACAGCCAAACGTTATCTTCTTGTTACATAATATAGTTAGGTTATAATGATGGTTATCTATGTTTGAGTAGTCTGGTTTAGTTGCCTTTGTGGACCAAATTTATACGTTTAGTCGACAGAGTAAAATCGAGAACTGAATAAAAATATGTCCATTATTTAATGGAGAACATTGAGGTACATGCATACGAAACGTAGACATTGTTTATCGGTGGACAAGACAAAAATGTCATGTCCACAATAAAATGGGCATACGTTAAAGCTTAAAACATACATATAAATTGAATACTCCTCCACCAGACAAAACAAGCTTCACAACGGGAATCCATGGTGCATGTGTACCCATAACCGGCACACTTTGGAACATTATAAAACCGCCAAGTATCGCAATATCTTTTGATCGTACGTGGGCCAAGTTGACGAATATTTTCAAAAACAGATTCAGAAAAATATTCAGCCATTGCATATGAGCCAACACGTTCCGTAAATGAGTTGATCGTTGAGATACCATCGTGGTAATGACCAGCACATATTAAGAACAAACAAAGTGCAAACTGCATTTCTTCAGAAAATGGGATTGTATTGAACAATAGGTTGATGGCTTCGTGAATCTTACCTTCTCTAGCTACAAGACGAAGACTTTCCAGGTAACAGGCGTACGGGTTGCCAACCTTAACACACCTTATGAAGAAATGGTGGAACTTTGAGGACTTGTCAACAAGAAAAGGTGCATGTAGAAAAGTACGTAGACAAGTTTGTTTGAGGACATATGAGTTAGTCACAAGGGAAAAACCAGTTTTACCCGTAGCCATAAGTGGTCCGAGGTACTGGAAACCATATTTACCTAAACGATGGATTATACAAAGCTGGAGATGATCGGGCAATGAGTAGAGGAGATTTTCAGTGGTTTTTGAAAGTGGCGACATAGTGAAAGATGTTGCACCAAATAATAAATGATTTTTGTAAGAGTGAGATGGTTGTATTCGTGATGTAGTTGTGTTCGTATTACGTGGTTAAATAGTTACCACGTTTTAGGCCCCAATTAAAAGAGACTAAAATTAACTGTGTTTTGTGGTTGTGAGGTATTTAATGTTTTTTAGGTGGGAGCTCTGTAATAATGGTTATAGGTACAGAGTTAAATGGATGTTAAAGAGGAATTGTTATCTTTCATGAGCACTTGTGTTTAGTTATCCAGTATACTAAAGAGGATTGCAACCTATTGCCAGTTATATGTGTACGTGGACATTACTATAATCTCTGGACAATATTCTTATAATTGTTATATGTAAGAAAGACTTAAAGTGTGGACATATTTAAAGACTTGTGGACTATAAATAATGGATAAGTCGATAGTAGACATAATAGTAGGCAATTAAAAGAGACTAAAATTAACAGTGTTTTGTGGTTGTGAGGTATTTAATGTTTTCTAGGTGGGAGCTCTGTAATAATGGTTATAGGTACAGAGTCAAATGGATGTTAAAGAGGAATTGTTATCTTTCATGAGCACTTGTGTTTAGTTATCCAGTATACTAAAGAGGATTGCAACCTATTGCCAGTTATATGTGTACGTGGACATTACTATAATCTCTGGACAATATTCTTATAATTGTTATATGTAAGAAAGACTTAAAGTGTGGACATATTTAAAGACTTGTGGACTATAAATAATGGATAAGTCGATAGTAGACATAATAGTAGGCAATTAAAAGAGACTAAAATTAACAGTGTTTTGTGGTTGTGAGGTATTTAATGTTTTCTAGGTGGGAGCTCTGTAATAATGGTTATAGGTACAGAGTCAAATGGATGTTAAAGAGGAATTGTTATCTTTCATGAGCACTTGTGTTTAGTTATCCAGTATACTAAAGAGGATTGCAACCTGTTGCCAGTTTTATGTGTACGTGGACATTACTATACTCTGTGGACAATATTGTTTTAATTGTTATAGGTAAGAAAGACTTAGAGTGTGGACACATTTAAAGACTTGTGGACTATAAATAATGGATAAGTCGATAGTAGACATAATAGTAGGGTCTTAAAGCAGCTTAATAATGAGAAAGTGAAAAGTGAGAAAGTCTCTGTTACAAGATCGAAAACACAGAATTACAACTGAATACCGAATTCTTGGTAGACATCAACCGCGTAACTCATTCTAATGTCGTCCACCATCTTCTCCGTGAGTTTATCAAGACCCAATCCTTGGGCGTGTAGTTCAATGTATTTCACAGTCAGAGGACCGCAATCTCCGGTTCTGTCATTTTGGTAGACGTCCACCAATCTATCAATCTTGAACGATTTAGGTAGAGAACAATCGGTAACGTCGGGGTTGACTAGGTCCTTGATGATGATAGGTAACAACTCAACTAGCGGTTTCATGAGACGAGGCAGCTTAGACTCGTCGTGGTTTACAATTAGGGGATCAAGTATCTGAATTTCGCCTTCTTTTAATTTAATCGCTAAAGCAACCCAATGGCGCTTACCCCAGTTCATTGGTGTGTAAACTGTGTCTACATCGCTGAACCAAGCGAGATTGCACTGACGGCTGTAGACAGAGCGACGGACATAGTTCTTGATGAGGCTATTCCATTGAAAACTTGAATTCTTCTTCTTGTTCTTGTAGAGGGCGTAGTCAGTGCTGATCATGTGAGTGAACCAAGTATCCAATACTGCGACTCTTGTCTCACGTAGATAAGGGCCCATCGTCCTCCACAGCCAGCTGAGCATTGCTTCCATATGC